>NW_024711650.1:195000-299320 GCF_018991925.1 Homarus americanus | reverse complement strand
GACCACACTATAGCTGATACACCACAGGCCACACTATAGCTGATAGACCACACGGCCACACTGTAGCTGATAAACCACACGACCACACTGTAGCTGATAAACCACACGGCCACACTGTAGCTGATAAACCGCACGACCACACTGTAATTATAAATGAGTCAATGATATATGTTATCTAAAAGTGTAAAGGATAACACGGGTGGAGTCTGAGTCTTCACGGTGGAGTCTGGGTCTTCACGGGGTGGAGTCTGGGTCTTCACGGGGTGGAGTCTGGTCTCACGGGGTGGAGTCTGGCCTCACGGGGTGGAGTCTGGGTCTCACGGGTGGAGTCTGGGTCTTCACGGGGTGGAGTCTGGGTCTTCACGGGGTGGAGTCTGGCCTCACGGGGTGGAGTCTGGGTCTTCACGGGGTGGAGTCTGTCTTCACGGGTGGAGTCTGCCCGGGTGGAGTCTGGTCTCACGGGTGAGTCTGTCTCTCCAGGTCTTCACGGGGTGGAGTCTGGTCTTCACGGGGTGGAGTCTGGGTCTTCACGGGTGGAGTCTGGGTCTTCACGGGGTGGAGTCTGGGTCTTCACGGGGTGGAGTCTGGGTCTTCACGGGGTGGAGTCTGAGTCTTCACGGGGTGGAGTCTGGTCTTCACGGGAGGTGGTCTGGGTCTTCACGGGTGGAGTCTGGGTCTTCACGGGGTGGAGTCTGTCTTCACGGGTGGAGTCTGGGTCTTCACCGGGTGGAGTCTGGGTCTTCACGGGGTGGAGTCTGGCTCACGGGTGAGTCTGTCTTCACGGGGTGGAGTCTGGGTCTCTCACGGGGTGGAGTCTGGGTCTTCACGGGGTGGAGTCTGGGTCTTCACGGGGTGGAGTCTGGGCCTCACGGTGGAGTCTGGGTCTTCACGGGGTGGAGTCTGTCTTCGGGTGGAGTCTGGGTCTTCACGGGGTGGAGTCTGGGTCTTCACGGGGTGGAGTCTGGTCTTCACGGGGTGGAGTCTGGTCTTCACGGGTGGAGTCTGGGTCTTCACGGTGGAGTCTGGGTCTTCACGGGTGGAGTCTGGTCTTCACGGGTGGAGTCTGGGTCTCAGTGGAGTCTGGCTCACGAGTCGCTCGGTGGTCGCTCACGGGTGAGTCTGCTCAGGCTCTCAGGTGATCTGGCTCACCTGGTGGAGTCTGGTCTCACGGGGTGGAGTCTGGGTCTTCACGGGGTGGAGTCTGGGTCTTCACGGGTGGAGTCTGTCTTCACAGGGGTGAGTCTGGGTCTTCACGGTGGAGTCTGGCTTCACGGGTGGAGTCTGGGTCTCACGGGGTGGAGTCTGGGTCTTCACGGGTGGAGTCTGGCTTCACGGGTGGAGTCTGGGTCTTCACGGGGGAGTCTGGGTCTCACGGGGTGGAGTCTGGGTCTTCACGGGTTGGAGTCTGGGTCTTCACGGGGTGGAGTCTGGGTCTCACGGGTGGAGTCTGGGTCTCACGGGGTGGAGTCTGGGTCTTCACGGGGTGGAGTCTGGGTCTTCACGGGGTGGAGTCTGGCTCACGGGGTGGAGTCTGGCCTCACGGGTGAGTCTGGTCTTCACGGGGTGGAGTCTGAGTCTTCACGGGTGGAGTCTGGGTCTTCACGGGTGAGTCTTTCTTCACGGTGGAGTCTGGTCTTCACGGGTGGAGTCTGGCTCACGGTGTCTGGTCACGGTGGAGTCTGCTTCAGGTGAGTCTGGTTCAGGTGACTGGTGAGCGTCTTCAGGGTGAGTCTGGCTTCAGGGTGAGTCTGCTCACGGTGGAGTCTGGCTCACGGGTGGAGTCTGGGTCTCACGGGGTGGAGTCTGGTCTTCACGGGGTGGAGTCTGGGTCTTCACGGTGGAGTCTGGTTCACGTGGAGTCTTCACGGGTGGAGTCTGGGCTCACGAGCTGGTCCACGGTGGAGTCTGGGCTTCACGGGTGGAGTCTGAGTCTTCACGGGTGGAGTCTGGGTCTTCACAGGTGGAGTCTGGCTCTCACGGGTGAGTCTGGGTCTTCACGGGTGGAGTCTGGCTTCACGGGGTGGAGTCTGTCTTCACGGGTGGAGTCTGGCTCACGGGGTGGAGTCTGGCCTCACGGGGTGGAGTCTGGGGTCTTCACGGGGTGGAGTCTGGGTCTCACGGGGTGGAGTCTGGTCTCACGGGGTGGAGTCTGGGTTCACGGGTGGAGTCTGGTCTTCACGGGTGGAGTCTGGGTCTTCACGGGTGGAGTCTGGGTCTTCACGGGGTGGAGTCTGGTCTTCACGGGGTGGAGTCTGGCTTCACGGGGTGGAGTCTGGGCTTCACGGGGTGGAGTCTGGTCTTCACGGGGTGAGTCTGGCTTCACGGTGGAGTCTGGGTCTTCACGGGGTGGAGTCTGGTCCTCACGGGTGGAGTCTGTCTTCACGGGGTGGAGTCTGTCATAGCGAGTCTCACTGGGTGGAGTCTGAGTCTTCACGGGTGGAGTCTGGGTTTTCACGGGGTGGAGTCTGTGTCCAATAATCCATCCGTGGAGGCAGCCATAAGATGTGGTAGTGAGCCAGAACCAGCCATTGAAACGAAAGGTCGTACTTATTTGTGAGCGATTCAGGATTTGACGAACCATTAAGATCGATCAATTTATTTCTTATAGTAGTAAAGCACAATTCATTCACTCATATACCTCTGTAGTTTAATGCCTTCGGTTCTCTAATGGCCGACAATCCTCACAGTGGGTCATTGGTTCTCGTGGTACCTCATTCCAGTTGCCTCTCTCTTGTACCCGCAAGTGAGAAAGGCGTCAGTGGCGTCCACACTGTGTAGTTTCTATTTAATTTTCCTTCTTTCAATATGCATTTTATAACCACTGTCTCTCGTGGGTGAAACAGTCGTCACTTGTTCGTGTTCATAGTCAAGAATTTGTGAAAATATTGGCGTTTGCCTCAGCAGGAAAATATTCGGGAGAAAGCAAACGAATGAAAGCAGAAAATAGAAAGACCCAAATGAGAAAAAGATAGAATAAAAAACTGCAGTGAACGAAGCGATAATTTGGAAGTGGATAAAATGTAAGAGATCTCCCAAGAAGTGTGTAGTGGGGGTGGGCTGTGTAAAGAACCATTAGGCCACCCCAGTACTTACCCCACGGCTGTGCTTCCAAAATTAAGTACTGGGCTACACGAACGAGACCCAAGGCCGACCCGGTTGACGGTGCCGTTCTCAGCCTACTTTTAATGGACGTGGTGTTGCTTTCTCTGGTGAGGGATATTATGACGTTTATCTTAAGCTTTATTAACTGATATATCCACAGTATTTACTAAGAGGTCTGGGAACCGTAAGTTATTAACGAGGCTAAGACGAAAGAAGTAATGCTCTCCGGTTCGTGGTTCGTTCTATGGTTACAAGATGTTCCTCGACAAACGTTTACCGAATTACTGCGACATAAACCTGAACAGTGGTTATGTGATTATATTAGACAATCATTATGTAAGAGTTGTCTAATTTTGTACAATTTGCGGATATATTTTCAAAATCATCATGAGACCAAAACTCGTTGAAGTTTACCAGTGTTCGACGCCTGTTAAACAATTTTACATATACTCTACAATTATATACTTTCTTTTTATTGTAAACTCAATTAAATTACTTCATTAGATATATCTTATTTCATTCTGCTTGGAGACGTGTCCACCCAGAGGTGTGTGCTCACACACATCACTGTTATGCCTCACTATAACCTACCTGGCCACAGAAATAGTGATGTCTTTTGATTCACTTGTTCATAAACGAATAAACATACTTGCTGAGAACACATTAAAAAGAAAAGTTTCATCACGCAAGATCCAACACTGCTGCCAGGAAGTGTCATTCGGTACAACACTGCTGCCAGGAAGTGTTGTTCGGTACAACACTGCTGCCAGGAAGTGTCATTCGGTACAACACTGCTGCCAGGAAGTGTTGTTCGGTCCAACACTGCTGCCAGGAAGTGTTGTTCGGTACAACACTGTTGCCAGGAAGTGTTGTTCGGTACAACGCTGCTGCTAGGAAGTGTTGTTCGGTACAACACTGCTCCAGAAGTGTTGTTCGGTACAACACTGCTGCTAGGAAGTGTTGTTCGGTACAACACTGCTGCTAGGAAGTGTTCGGTACAACACTGCTGCTAGGAAGTGTTGTTCGGCACAACACTGCTGCTAGGAAGTGTTGTTCGGCACAACGCTGCTGCTAGGAGTGTTGTTCGGTACAACACTGCTGCTAGGAGTGTTGTTCGGTACAACAGCGCTAGAAGTGTTGTTCGGTACAACACTGCTGCTAGGAAGTGTTGTTCGGTACAACACTGCAGCTAGAAGTGTTGTTCGGTACAACACTGCTGCTAGGAAGTGTTCGGTACAACACTGCTGCTAGGAAGTGTTGTTCGGTACAACACTGCTGCTAGGGTGTTGTTCGGTACAACACTGCAGCTAGAAGTGTTGTTCGGTACAACACTGCTGCTAGAAGTGTTCGGTACAACACTGCTGCTAGGCGGTGTTGTTCGGTACAACACTGCTGCTAGGAAGTGATGTTCGGTACAACACTGCCCCAGGAAGTGTTGTTCGGTACAACACTGCTGCTAGGAAGTGTTGTTCGGTACAACACTGCTGCTAGGAAGTGTTCGGTACAACACTGCTGCTAGGAAGTATTGTTCGGTACAACACTGCTGCTAGGAAGTGTTGTTCGGTACAACGCTGCTGCTAGGGAGTGTTGTTCGGTACAGCACTGCTGCTAGGCGGTGTTGTTCGGTACAACACTGCTGCTAGGAAGTGTTGTTCGGTACAACACTGCTGCTAGGAAGTGTTGTTCGATACAACACTGCAGTAGGAAGTGTTGTTCGGTACAACACTGGCTAGGAAGTGTTCGGTACAACACCGCTGCTAGGAGGTGTTGTTCGATGCAACACTGCTGCTAGGCAGTGGTGTTCGGTACAACACTGCTGGCTGGTACGAAGTGTTGTTCGGTACAACACTGCTGCCGGAAGTGTTGTTCGGTACAACACTGCTGGCTGGTACGAAGTGTTGTTCGGCACAACACTGCTGCTAGGAAGTATTGTTCGGTACAACACGTTGCTAGGAAGTGTTGTTCGGTACAACGCTGCGCTAGGAAGTGTTGTTCGGTACAACACTGCTGCTAGAAGTGTTATTGGCACAACACTGCAGCTAGAGGTTGTTCGGTACAACACTGCTGCCAGGAAGTGTTATTCGGTACAACACTGCAGCTAGGGAGTGTTGTTCGGTACAACACTGCTGCCAGGAAGTGTTGTTCGGTACAACACTGTTGCCAGGAAGTGTTATTCGGTACAACACTGCGGCTAGGGAGTGTTGTTCGGTACAACACTGCTGCTAGGAAGTGTTGTTCGGTACAACGCTGCTGCTAGGAAGTGTTGTTCGGTGCAACACTGCTGCTAGGAAGTGTTGTTCGTACAACACTGCTGCTAGGAAGTTATTCGGCAACACTGCGGCTAGAGTGTTGTTCGGTACAACACTGCGCTGCCAGGAAGGTTGTCTGTGCAACACTGCTGCTAGAAGTGTTGTTCGGTGCAACACTGCTGCTATAGTATTGTTCGGTGCAACACTGCTGCTAGGCGTGTGTTTGGAACAACACTGCTGCTAGAAGTGTTGTTCGCCAGTTAGGAAGTGTTGTTCGATACAACACTGCTGCTAGAAGTGTTGTTCGGTACAACACTGCTGTTGAAGTGTTGTTCGGTACAACACTGCTGCTGGGAAGTGTTGTTCGGTACAACATTGCTGCTAGGAAGTGTTGTCGGTACAACACTGCTGCTAGGAAGTGTTTTCGGTATAACACTGCGCTAGGAAGTGTTGTTCGGTACAACACTGCTGCTAGGAAGTGTTTTTCGGTACAACACTGCTGCCAGGAAGGTTTGTTCGGTACAACACTGCTGCTAGAAGTGTTGTTCGGCACCACTCTGCTAGGCGGTGTTGTTCGGTACAACACTGCGCTAGGAAGTGTTGTTCGGTACAACACTGCTGGCTGGTACGTTGTTCGGTACAACACTGCTGCCGGAAGTGTTGTCCGGACAACACTGCTGGCTGGCAACGAAGTGTTGTTCGGTACAACACTGCTGCCGGAGTGTTGTTCGGTACAACACTGCTGGCTGGTACGAAGTGTCGGTACAACACTGCTGCCGGAAGTGTTGTTCGGTACAACACTGCTGCCGGAAGTGCTGTTCGGTACAACACTGCTGGCTGGTACGAAGTGTTGTTCGGTACAACACTGCTGCTAGAAGTATTGTTCGGTACAACACTGCTGCTAGAAGTGTTGTTCGGCACAACGCTGCTGCTAGGGGAGTGTTGTTCGGTACAGCACTGCTGCTAGGCGGTGTTGTTCGGTACAACACTGCTGCTAGAAGTGTTGTTCGGTACAACACTGCTGCTAGGAAGTGTTGTTCGGTACAACACTGCAGCTAGGAAGTGTTGTTCGGTACAACACTGCTGCTAGGAAGTGTTCGGTACAACACTGCTGCTAGGAGGTGTTGTTCGATGCAACACTGCTGCTAGGCGGTGGTGTTCGGTACAACACTGCTGCTAAGGAGTGTTGTTCGGTACAACACTGCTGCTAGGAAGTGTTGTTCGGTACAGCACTGCTGCTAGGAAGTGTTGTTCGGTTCAACACTGCTGCTAGGAAGTGTTGTTCGGTACAACACTGCTGCTAGGAAGTGTTGTTCGGTACAGCACTGCTGCTAGGAAGTGTTGTTCGGTGCAACACTGCTGCTAGGGAGTGTTGTTCGGTACAACACTGATGCTAGGAAGTGTTGTTCGGTACAGCACTGCTGCTAGGAAGTGCTGTTCGGTGCAACACTGCTGCTAGGAAGTGTTGTTCGGTACAACACTGCTGCTAGGAAGTGTTATTCGGTACAACACTGCGGCTAGGGAGTGTTGTTCGGTACAACACTGCTGCCAGGAAGTGTTGTTCGGTAACACTGCTGCTAGGAAGTGTTGTTCGGTGCAACACTGCTGCTAAGTAGTGTTGTTCGGTGCAACACTGCTGCTAGGCGGTGGTGTTTGGAACAACACTGCTGCTAGGAAGTGTTGTTCGGTACAACACTGCTGCTAGGCGTTGTTCGGTACAACACTGCTGCTAGGAAGTGTTGTTCGGTACAACACTGCTGCTAGAAGTGTTGTTCGGTACAACACTGCCTAGGAAGTGTTGTTCGGTACAACATTGCTGCTAGGAAGTGTTGTTCGGCAACACTGCTGCTAGGAAGTGTTTTTCGGTATAACACTGCCAGCAGGAAGTGTTGTTCGGTACAACACTGCTGCTAGGAAGTGTTTTTCGGTACAACACTGCTGCCAGGAAGGTTTGTTCGGTACAACACTGCTGCTAGAAGTGTTGTTCGGTACAACACTTGCTAGGCGGTGTTGTTCGGTACAACACTGCGCTAGGAAGTGTTGTTCGGTACAACACTGCTGGCTGGTACGAAGTGTTGTTCGGTACAACACTGCCGGAAGTGTTGTCCGGTACAACACTGCTGGTACGAAGTGTTGTTCGGTACAACACTGCTGCCGGAAGTGTTGTTCGGTACAACACTGCTGCTAGAAGTGTTGTTCGGTACAACACTGCTGCTAGGAAGTGTTGTTCGGTACAACATTGCTGCTAGGAAGTGTTGTTCGGTACAACACTGCTGCTAGAAGTGTTGTTCGGCACAACACTGCTGCTAGGAAGTGTTTTCGGTACAACACTGCTGCCAGGAAGGTTTGTTCGGTACAACACTGCTGCTAGGAAGTGTTGTTCGGTACAACACCTGCTAGGCGGTGTTGTTCGGTACAACACTGCTGCTAGGAAGTGTTGTTCGGTACAACACTGCTGGCTGGTACGAAGTGTTGTTCGGTACAACACTGCTGCTAGAAGTATTGTTCGGTACAACACTGCTGCTAGAGGTGTTGTTCGATGCAACACTGCTGCTAGGCGGTGGTGTTCGGTACCACTGCTGCTAGAGTGTTGTTCGGTACAGCACTGCTGCTAGGAAGTGTTGTTCGGTTCAACACTGCTGCTAGAAGTGTTGTTCGGCAACACTGCTGCTAGAAGTGTTGTTCGGCATACACCGCTGCCAGGGAAGTGTTGTTCGGCAACACTGCGGCTAGGAGTGTTGTTCGGCACAACACTGATGCCAGGAGGTGTTGTTCGGCACACTGCTGCTAGGAAGTGCTGTTCGGTGCAACACTGCTGCTAGGAAGTGTTGTTCGGTACACTGCTGCTAGAAGTGTTATTCGCGGACAACATCAGGCTAGAGTGTTGTTCGGTACAACACTGCTGCCAGGAAGTGTTGTTCGGTGCAACACTGCTGCTGAAGTGTTGTTCGGTTCAACACTGCTGCTGTTGTGTTGTTCGGTGCAACACTGCTGCCAGGCGTGGTGTTGGAACAACACTGCTGCTAGGAAGTGTTGTTCGGCACAACACTGCCGTTGGGAAGTGTTGTTCGGTACAACACTCGCTAGGAAGTGTTGTTCGGTACAACACTGCTGCTAAAGTGTTGTTCGGTACAACACTGCTGCTAGGAAGTGTTGTTCGGTTCAACATTGCTGCTGGGAAGTGTTGTTCGGCACAACACTGCTGCTAGGAAGTGTTTTTCGGTATAACACTGCTGCTAGGAAGTGTTGTTCGGTACAACACTGCTGCTAGGAAGTGTTTTTCGGTACAACACTGCTGCCAGGAAGGTTTGTTCGGTACAACACTGCTGCTAGGAATTGTTGTTCGGTACAACACTCTGCTAGGCGGTGTTGTTCGGTACAACACTGCTGCTAGGAAGTGTTGTTCGGTACAACACTGCTGGCTGGTACGAAGTGTTGTTCGGTACAACACTGCTGCCGGAAGTGTTGTCCGGTACAACACTGCTGGCTGGTACGAAGTGTTGTTCGGTACAACACTGCTGCCGGAAGTGTTGTTCGGTACAACACTGCTGGCTGGTACGAAGTGTTGTTCGGTACAACACTTGTGAAGTTGTTCGGTACAACACTGCTGGCTGGTACGAAGTGTTGTCTGCACAACACTGCTGCTAGGAGGTGTTGTTCGGTACAACACTGCCTGGTACGAAGTGTTGTTCGGTACAACACTGCTGCTAGGAAGTGTTGTTCGGTACAACACTGCTGGCTGGTACGAAGTGTTGTTCGGTACAACACTGCTGCTAGGGAGGTGTTGTTCGGTACAACACTGCTGCTAGAAGTGTTGTTCGGTACAACACTGCGTCGGAAGTGTTGCGCTGCAACACTGCCGGGGGAGTGTTGTTCGGTACAACACTGCAGCTAGGAAGGTGTTGTTCGGTACAACACTGCCGCTAGAGTGTTGTTCGGCACAACACTGCAGCTAGGAAGTGTTGTTCGGTACAACACTGCTGCTAGAAGTGTTGTTCGGTACAACACTGCGCTAGGAGTGTTGTTCGGTACAACACTGCTGCTAGGGAGTGTTGTTCGGTACAACACTGCTGCTAGGAAGTGTTGTTCGCACAACACTGCAGCTAGGAAGTGTTGTTCGGTACAACACTGCTGCTAGGAAGTGTTGTTCGGTACAACACTGCTGCTAGGAAGTGTTGTTCGGTACAACACTGCTGCTAGGTAGTGTTGTTCGGTATAACACTGCTGCTAGACGGTGTTGTTCGGTACAACACTGCTGCCAGTGTTGTTCGATACAACACTGCTGCCAGGAAGTGTTGTTGGGTACAACACTGCTGCTAGGCGGTGTTGTTCGGTACAACACTGCTTCTAGGCGGTGTTGTTCAGCAAGTGTTTCATGGCCACCATTCAGCAAGTGTTGCACGGCCACTATTCATCAAGTGTTGCACGGCCACTGTTTTGAAAGTATTGCACGGACACTGTTTTGAAAGTGTTGCACGGCTCCTATTCAGTAAGTGTTGCACGGCTACTGTTCAGCAAGTGTTGCACGGCCACTGTTCTGAAAGTGCTGCACAACCACTGTTTTGAAAGTGTTGCACGGCCACTATTCAGCGTGTTGCACGGCCACTGTTTTGAAAGTGTTGCACGGCCACTATTCAGCAAGTGTTGCACGGCCACTGTTCTGAAAGTGTTGCAAGGCCACTATTCAGCAAGTGTTGCACGGCCACTGTTTTGAAAGTGTTGCACGGCTACTATTCAGCAAGTGTTGCATGGCCACTGTTTTGAACGTGTTGCACTGCCACTGTTTTGAAAGTGCTGCACGGCCACTGTTTTGAGAAGTGTTGCATGGCCACTATTCAGCATGTGTTGCACGGCCACTGTTCTGAAAGTGTTGCACGGTCGCTGTTTTGAGAAGTGTTGCATGGCCACTATTCAGCATGTGTTGCACGGCCACTGTTCTGGAAAGTGTTGCACGGTCGCTGTTTTGAGAAGTGTTGCATGGCCACTATTCAGCATGTGTTGCACGGCTCCTATTCAGTAAGTGTTGCACGGCTACTGTTCAGCAAGTGTTGCACGGCCACTGTTCAGCAAGTGCTGCACGACCACTGTTTTGAAAGTGTTGCACGGCTCCTATTCAGTAAGTGTTGCACGGCTACTGTTCAGCAAGTGTTGCACGGCCACTGTTCTGAAAGTGCTGCACAACCACTGTTTGAAAGTGTTGCACGGCCACTATTCAACAAGTGTTGCACGGCCACTGTTTTGAAAGTGTTGCACGGCCACTATTCAGCAAGTGTTGCACGGCCACTGTTCTGGTGCACGGCCACTATTC
Organism: Homarus americanus; assembly: GCF_018991925.1. Classification (NCBI taxonomy): domain Eukaryota; kingdom Metazoa; phylum Arthropoda; class Malacostraca; order Decapoda; family Nephropidae; genus Homarus; species Homarus americanus. The sequence continues at coordinate 288,661 of NW_024711650.1, read as the reverse complement.
AGCAAGTGTGGCACGGCCACTATTCAGCAAGTGTTGCACGGCCACTGTTCTGAAAGTGTTGCACGGCCACTATTCAGCAAGTATGGCACGGCCACTATTCAGCAAGTGTTGCACGGCCACTGTTCTGAAAGTGTTGCACGGCCACTATTCAGCAAGTGTGGCACGGCCACTATTCAGCAAGTGTTGCACGGCCACTGTTCTGAAAGTGTTGCACGGCCACTGTTCTGAAAGTGTTGCACGGCCACTGGTGGTGCAGTACTACTCGGGTTGTAGAAGGTTGTAGGAACACATACTTGTAATTAGTCACATTTTCTATAATTATATAAATATTGAAGCTAAAAGAGGTTGTGTTGTCCGAGGTGTGTTAACCTACCTGGTGAGGGCCACGGCCTCTGTGGAACGGCCACTAAGTTGTCGAGAAGAAAACAATCACTAAATACAAACGTTTTTGTCCCTTATATTTTGTTTCTTTTCAAAATCGTATTATTGTTTACTTTGTGTCTTTATACATTTTTTGAATGTTTCTCGTTTTGTTGACTTTTTATCTGGATAGGAAATTTTTCAGTATTTAAAACTCCGAGATATTAATTCATGCATTACGCTCTTGTATTCGAATTTAACATCAAGAATAAACTAACACGCCTCAAATAAAGTTTCAACATTTTTATCACAATATGCAAATATTTAATCAATATTTACTGAAAGTGAGTAGTAAGTACCAGCACAACGTTTAGACCGTGCACGATGGCGCCACCAGAAAACTGACCCCCATAAACGTAGGGAAACAAGTAGGTGAATGGTTGCTCGTGTGTCTGGCAGCACCAAGCCTGCTGGAAGATGCGCGGGAGGCAAGGATTATCGTCCCGTGCTCTATCGATATACGCCAGTAGTGAGTGACGTCTTACAGGGGAAGACTTCATATTTGGTGAAACTTTTATTCAATATGTTTGAAGTCTACTAAGACGTTGTAATGTGAATCATCCGTGAGAGGGTGTTGTGTTGTGTTCACTAACATTATGATGCTTCAAGAGTCGCACAACACTGTACAGTATATACTATAGTCATATTTTCTATCTGGAAACCACTTGTTTATATGGAAGGTCCCAAGGGAGTTAGGAATGGTCCAGGGGGCGGTGGGGAAGGTTCCGGGGGTGGTGGGGAAGATTTCGGGGGCGGTGGGAGAGGGACCTGGGGATGGAGAGGGTCTTGGGAATGGAGAGGGTCTCGGGGGTGGGGATGGTTGGTCTCGGGGGTGATTGGGAGGGTCTCGGGGGTGATGAAGAGGGTCTCGGGGTGTGATGGGAGTGGTCTCGGAGGTGGTGGGGAAGATTCTGGGGGTGGTGGGGAGGGTTTCGGGGTAAAAATGTTTTGATCGTAAGTGGAAGTCTGGTATAACAGCAGAAGCATGGTAGTGTGTGTATTGCCTCTGTACGGTACTAAGAACGGTTATGTCATTAATGAAAGCAAATTACGTAAGCCTTTAGCCTAATATGAAGGTAAGATTTGTGATCAATAGCCCCATAAATACGAGTTTTGATACCACGAATCAGTGCCCAGGTAGTCTACTGTACAAGTAATTTTTTTTTTTTTTTACGGGGATTAGCCCACCCGGGCACAGGTCACTGACCCACATCGGGCCTGGGGGCGATAATAATCATCATCATCATCATCATCATCATAATAATAATAATAATAATAATAATAAAAATAATAATAATAATAATAATAATAATAAAAATAATAAAAATAATAAAATAATAATAATAATAATAATAATAATAATAATAATAATAATAATAATAATAATATTAAACCATGAAGAAATGCAAAAATTAAAAGTGAGAAACAATATACGTGTATTGTGTTGTTAATAGTAAGAGAAACAATAAATTGAGAACCTGAAATTGTGTGTAAATGAGGCAGAAGTCAGATCATCAACCTGGGACTTGGTCACATATGGCAGCAGGGTCTACCATTAGACAACACATTATGCTTTCAATATCTTCCCAGGTGGTAGTACCTCCCTGTTTGGTAGCTGCTTACTAACCGTCTTGTTAACAAATTTTTCCAGAAAAATACTACTTTTCTTTAAATCTATCAGATTTCTTTAAAAGTAAAAAGTTGGGAATAAAAGAAAACTATTTGCAACTGTTAAGCTTGAAATGTCTGCAGGAACACAGTAAATGTTAGAGCTACCATCGCCATGGTCAAAACATCATTATTGCTTCCATTGAACATTATCAAATATGTAAGTACATGACTCATCCTCCATAAACCCTGAGCAAAACAAATCCTTCTTCTGCTTAATTTGTCTACGTTTCCCACCAGCAAGATCTGTCTCAACTATCATACTTGTTTGGGAATAATTGCAGAGTTACTGGGACGCCATACTGTGCTATGTCGAGTCAAGTACTTGATTGACCATCCCATCAATTTGTATCCTAACTATGTTTTTAACCTCTTCTGTTTCTTGACAAGGAAGATAAGCCTCCTTGACACTGCAGCTTAACCTTAGACCTTGTCGTTATCAAAGTCATCTTTTATCGCTCAACATTCGCTGGAGATCGACCATCTCCACCCTCACGATACAGACCTTTTATACACTTAGTTGTCGTTCATGTTTACCCGAGATATTATTTCCCTTCGGTTTGTCACCACCGAACCACTCCACGCCCCCACCCGCGATCTGACCGCTATAACAACACTCATCATGGCAGGCGCCACATACCTCTCCTGTACTTGACAAAGTTTGCCATGAGCTCCTCCTCCCACCGAGGCCTCTACGCATGTTTAGCCTTTCTCTAAAACTGGGTCCCAAGACAGATGCAAAATCTCGGAAGATTTGTAAAAACACCCCGAGAACATTTTAAGTCAGCGGGTCTTAACCGGGAGGGGGTACGCCCCCCTAAGGGGGCCTGAGTAATTTCAGGTGGCGCGAACCCAGAGCAAAATAAGGAATGGCTTTAACAGGTGTGTGTCCTTATTTGGATTTTTGCTCCCCACGGATACTCTAAAAGTCGTAAATGGTAACTACGTCAATCAAAATGTAAAATTCCACTAAAAGTGACTGACAAGGTAGTAATAATGTCGGGAACCTTACGTCAAGCTGTTCGGATTCCGACGACGTTTGGATCTACGTATCTTTGTGAAGCAGCATTTTCTGCACTCGTTTGCTGTCATGACCAAATACAGAAACAAGCTGAACGTTGAAGAGGACTTGCGCTGTGATCTCTCTGGCACGCGGCACGTATTCAGGATCTGGTAGCTCAGAAGCAGTGTCAAAAATCTCACTAAATGTGTTCACTAAATATGTTGTGTATTAACGAGTTGCTAATACAGACTCTTTTGATTAATTAAAGTTATTAAGCAAACGAATGAAAAACTAGTTTCTCAATTTTCCTATTTAATTCAAGAGGAAATTGTTCTAGAATTTTTAAATTTAGAATTTTATATGAAGGAAGGAGGGGGGGAGCGTGGAGAGGAGGACCAACTGCTATAGGGGGCGCGACCCTTAAAAGGTTAAGAACCACTGTTTTAAGTGGTGGACTGCGGTCGCCAACCCACAGTTGTTGTAATGTTATTACTACGCTTCAACAACAAAGTGCATAACAAGGTTAGTAATAATACACTATTACATCAACAATTAAACATTGTGAAATATAAAATTGTGTAATCCTCAGATATGAAGGTTGTACTTGGTCGACGTACAGTATATCTACCTCGCCTCGAGCGTCCCCAGCCTGTTCTCAGCTTACCTGTACGCATACACAGCTTACCTTATGTAGTGACCCCCATTTTGTTCACCTGATAGGAAGGAATAATCTGTATTTTGTTCACCTGGAAACAGTAAGGAATAACCCATACTTTGTTCGCCTGGCAGTAAGAAATAATGGCTCCATCCCTCATCTGCCTCCCGTAAGCCGGTGTGAAGAGCCGCACCTGGGCCAGCACCAACACACACGACCTTTGTATAAGATGGATACTTTTCCGTAGAGTGTGTTATATAGGGTGGGAGGGCACTATGGAGGTCGAGAAATAATGCAACAACTCTTAGGAAAGTGACAGGTACTCTTACTTCAACTTTTTACAATTTAGGAGAAACAAAAATAACTTAAGCACATTGTTGGCAAAATCAGTAAGGTATTAAGCACTTTCCTGTATAAAGAGAAATACGACAAGAATACGTGTAAATACGTGATATTCGTTGTCACCGAGAGAGCTGTAGCTAAGAGGGACGGTGTTTGTGAGTTCAGGAAAGACAGAGAATGGATCATGTGAGAGAGCAGATAGAAAAGTGATGTAAGAAATATTGAAGATGTATGGGGTAGATTAAAAAATGTAAGATCGATGACCAGAGTTTTGATAGTGAGAGGGGAACCTATGGAGTCTGATGAGATAAGGGAAACTGCCTCTCGATTATAGTGTGAAATCAATGTCAACTTTGTATTTTAACGTAGTAGGACAGTTGAAAGTAACAGACAGTATTAGAGAAGTAATAGTTTTTGTGAATAATAATAACATGGGATGTTTTGGGGCGACGGTGGCGGGCATGTAATTATAAAAAGACGAAGCAGGTAGTGAAAAATAAGGTAACTGCAAAGGGTATCAAGTTCCAAGGTGGTGATTACACTCCTTCATCCGCACAGGTTCAGGATATTGGCTGCAGGATCAAAAGTCAAAGAAGATGACAGAATCGCCGGGGACGCGTGGGTCGATACCTTCATTCACAACACTCCTCGGTCCACAATGGACAAGTTCCGATGGTGAGCAGAGCAGTATGGACCCTTAGAGAGATTAAGTGTCTGATACTGTTTACACCACCTGCGTCACACCATCTGAAGTACACCACCTGGGTCACACCACGTGAAGTACACCACCTGGGTCACACCACCTGAAGTACACCACCTGGGTCACACCATCTGAAGTACACCACCGGTCACATCATCTGAATTACACCACCGGTCACACCATCTGAAGTACGCCACCTGGGTCACACCACCTGAAGTACGCCACCTGGGTCACACCACCTGAAGTACACCACCTGGGTCACACCATCTGAAGTACACCACCTGTCACACCACCTGAAGTACACCACCTGGGTCATGCCATCTGAAGTCACACCACCTGTGTCACATCATCATCTAAAATACACCACCTGAAGTACACCACCTGGGTCACACCACCTGAAGTACACCACCTGGGTCACACCATCTGAAGTAACACCACCTGTCACACCACCTGAAGTACACCACCTGGGTCACACCACCTGAAGTACACCATCTAGATCACACCACCTGAAGTACACCATGGGTCACACCACCTGAAGTACACCACCTGTCACACCATCTGAAGTACACCACCTGGGTCACACCACCTGAAGTACACTATCTGGGTCACACCACCTGAAGTACACCACATGGGTTACACCACCTGAAGTACACCACCTGGGTCACATCACCTGAAGTACACCACCTGGGTCACACCACCTGAAGTACACCACCTGGGTCACACCACCTGCAGTACACAACCTGGGCCACACCACCTGAAGTGTAATAGGCCCCTGTCTCATCAACAGAACGTATTATATAAATGGGTCAATACATCTGATATTATATTCAGATTCACCACCCTGTAACTTTCCACTGTCTATGAGTAAGACATGAGATTGACACGTGAGCGGGCAACTTACCCAAGAGGGCGAGACCCATAGCTCAGCATTTCTGTAAGCACGCACTGCGATGCCCCTTAAGCTTCAGTAGCTCACCTCAACTCATATCGTAAGGACGACCAAACGTTTATCATACATAAACGCCGTCCCTTTCTCATTCACTCCTAGACAGTGAGACTTACGGTTGATATACACTCAGGAATTATATATACAACCTTTTATAATAAAACAAAGGAACTACCGTTTGGGTTTCGTTACTTAAAACCCAAATATAAATGTGTGTGAACGGACTGGTTAATTGGACAAGCAGCCGATTCAGAAGTACACCACCTGGGTCACGCCACCTGAAGTACACCACCTGGGTCACACCACCTGAAGTACACCACCTTGGTCACACCATCTGAAGTACACCACCTGGGTCACACCACCTGAAGTACACCACCTGGGACACATCATCTGAAGTACACCACCTGGGTCACATCATCTAAAGTACACCACCTGGGTCACACCATCTGAAGTACACCACCTGGGTCACACCATCTGAAGTACACCACCGGTCACACCACCAAGTACACCACCTGGGTCACACCATCTGAAGTACACCACCTGGGTCACACCACCTGAAGTACACCACCTGAGTCACACCATCTGAAGTACACCACCTGGGTCACACCATCTGAAGTACACCACCTGGGTCACATCATCTGAATTACACCACCTGTCACACCATCTGAAGTACGCCACCTGGGTCACACCACCTGAAGTACGCCACCTGTCACACCATCTGAAGTACACCACCTGGGTCACACCACCTGAAGTACACCACCTGGGTCATGCCATCTGAAGTACACCACCTGTGTCACATCATCTCAAAAATAACCACCTGAAGTACACCACCGGGTCACACCACCTGAAGTACACCACCTGGGTCACACCATCTGAAGTACACCACCTGGGTCACACCACCTGAAGTACACCACCTGGGTCACACCACCTGAAGTACACCACCTAGATCACACCACCTGAAGTACACCACATGGGTCACACCACCTGAAGTACACCACCTGGGTCACACCATCTGAAGTACACCACCGGTCACACCACCTGAAGTACACCATCTGTCACACCACCTGAAGTACACCACATGGGTTACACCACCCAAAGTACACCCACCTGGGTCACATCACCGAAGTACACCACCTGGTCACACCACCTGAAGTACCACCTGGGTCACACCACCCGGAAGTGTCAAACCACCTGGGTCACACCACCTGAAGTACACCACCGGTCACGCCACCTGAAGTACACCACCTGGGTCACACCACCTGAAGTACACCACCTTGGTCACACCACCTGAAGTACACCACCTGGGTCACACCACCTGAAGTAACACCACCTGGGTAACACCACCTGAAGTACACCATCTGGATCACACCACCTGAAGTACACCACCTTGTTCACACCACCTAGTACACCACCTGAAGTACACCATCTGGATCACACCACCTGAAGTACACCACTTGGTCACACCACCTGGAAGTACACCACCTGGGTCACACCACCTGAAGTACACCACATGGGTCACGCCATCTGAAGTACACCACCTGGGTCACACCACCTGAATTACACCACCTGGGTCATTAACTAACCGGAAGTACACCACCTGGGTCACACCACCTGAAGTAACACCACCTGGGTCACACCCACCAGAAGTACACTCCAGGTCACACCACCTGAAGTACACCACCTGGGTCACACCATTCGAAGTACACCACCTGGTTCACACCACACACCACCTGTCACACCACCTGAAGTACACCACCTGGGGCACACCACCTGAAGTACACCATTCGGTCACACCACCTGAAGTACACCACCTGTCATACCACCTGATACCACATGGGTCACATCATCAAAGTACACCACCTGGGTCAACTAGCTGAAGTACACCACCTGGGTCACATCATCTAAAGTACACCACCTGGTCACACCACCTGGGTCACACCACCTGAAGTACACCACCTGGGTCACACCACCTGGGTCACACCACCTGAAGTACACCACCTGGGGCACACCACCGAAGTACACCACCCATACACCACCTGAAGTACACCACCTGGGTCACACCACCTGAAGCACACCACCTGGGTCACATCATCTAAAGTACACCACCTGGGTCACACCACCTGAAGTACATCACCTGGGTCACACCATCTGAAGTACACACCTAAGTCACACCACCGAAGTACACCACCTGGGTCATACCACCTTAGCACACCATCTGAAGTACACCACCTGGGTCACACCACCTGAAGTACACCACCTGGGGCACACCACCTGAAGTACACCACCTGGGTCACACCACCTGAAGTACACCACCTGGATCACACCACCTGAAGTACACCACCTGGGTCACACCACCGAAGTACACCACCTGGGTCACATCATCTGAAGTACACCATCTGAAGTACACCACCTGGGTCACACCATCTGGAAGTACACCACCTGGGTCACACCGTCCGAAGTACACCACCTGGGTCACACCACCTGAAGTACACCACCTGGGTCATACCCAACCTGACACCATCTGAAGTACACCACCTGGGTCACACCACCTGAAGTACACCACCTGGGCCACACCACCTGAAGTACACCACACCACCTATGTCACACCACCTATGTCACACCACCTGGGACACTGGAGTGCCCTGTCTCACACATAAACAAACACACTCGCCTCACATGGTGGCAGGCTCAATAGTTCTTTTGACGTTGACACACAGTATCTAACGAGAAAACCTGACACAAGTGTCATCAAATTGTTGATGCCCTAAAAGTATTCCCTTTCCTTTTGTACAAATACCGGGTTTGCCTTTCCCCTCGGTCACCCGTTCACATAAGTCACTGTTTCCCTCACAGAACCGATACGCCAGCAGCGACTCTATCTCCCTCTTATGGTGAGACTATTGACGCCAGCTTGCGAGGGTTACACCACAGCTGACTTCTGAAGAGTTCCACACAGTTCTCGGCTCTCTGACACAGGTATATAGGATCGATTATTGTTACTCCACCAGCACCAACCACCGTGAATACCAAAGGCAACTATCTCGATGACCAACGTGTACCAGCTCATGTGTTGGCTGGGCTATAAACGCTTGCTACCCTTTTGCCACAATCAATGTAAATAACTAAAGTATAACCGCAAATAAATTAGATCGTCAGTATAATTTACAAAACTCACTGGCGAGTTTCCCGAGTGCAACATCTGTACCAGCAGTTTCCACCTTCAGCTCTACATAATCTTCAAGCTGTGGAAAGTCACCACCAGAGGACCAGGTGGCCTCTGGCACATCAGGGATAGACTGGACACTGGCCAGGGGATAATTGGTTTAGGATGTATCTGAGAGTCTGTGATTAACACATGTGTGAACTAATCTGGTTTTTTAACCCTGATGATCACCTGTTGGGACGAATAATGCCTTCAGGTCATGTTAAACCATATGTGTGTGTGTGTGTGTGTGGGTGGGTGTGTGGGTGGTGGATGCACGGGTGGGTACTAGTACTCATTTGTACACACCAAAGCATTAGCAAATACATTTTAGTTTTTATTTATATTACAGAAGTTCAACTTGCTGTATGACGTGCCATCCTGAAGAGACCTTTATACACTGTCTTTCAAGTTGATCTTTGATTTTTTGTTCCTATCTTTTTAAAATAGTTTTCACGTCACTGGGCTTGCTTCAGCTTGTTTTTGTTAGGTTGTAGCGTATAGTAACACTTTCCGTTGTCCATATAGTCAAGTTTCTGACTTTGACCGCTGCCCCTCTCTCATTCCCGGCTACAGGTGCAAAGATCTTGGTTGGTTAGTTTCCGGGCGATATCACATGTACTTTTTGAGAGAAGGGTTTGAAAATTGGTCATTGTAGTGATCAAGGGATCTAACATTTTTATATAATTTATGACTTGTATTATACACTGCCCCATTTTGTCTTTTCTATGTCGTACAAATTATGAGGCAGTTGCTATAGGCCCCACGCACATCCTTCCCACTACGACCCACCACCCGTACTCAACTCGCCACATACTCCATACATCACCCAACCCACCACGACCCCATATTAACCCGCCACCCAATTAAAACCACAATCACCACACCGCAGCCCACACACCACCCATCACTGGTACCCGACCCACATTTCTTTTACCTCTTTGTGTACCTCAAGCAGTTCTAATATTTCTAGCGGAAGAATGTGAAATTAAATTCCATAGAAATTCGGCCTCTGGTGAGGGGACCATAACCCACTTAAGCATCAACCAAACACGACTTAAGACTTACATTAATTGACCCACGACGAACTTCCCACTCAACACAGACATCATTAGGGAAAGAAGGCAGGACCTTTAATGGAGTATAAAACCTTGCAGGTAAGTCAAAAAGCCGAGTGAAGGTTTATGGTATTGGATGTAATAAGTGTTTTATGAACATGAAGGCGTGAGTTGAGGAGGAACAAGACGCAAGCAAGTAATTAATAAAGGTAGGATGTTGACGTAGAGCTGGAGTCCCCTGGTAGTCCCATAGTGCCCTTGGGCCTACGTGTGAGGGAGACAGGAGAATGTGTGTGAGAGGCAGGAGGCAGGGAGACAGGAGAGTGTGTGTGAGGGAGACAGGAGAGTGTGTGTGAGGGAGACAGGAGAGTGTGTGTGAGTGAAGCAGGGGAGTGTGTGTGGGAGGAGACAGGGGAGTGTGTGTGAGGGAGACAGGGGAGTGTGTGATGGAGGCAGGAGAGTGTGTGTGAGGGAGGCAGGAGGAGTGTGAGGGAGGTAGGAGAGGTGTGTGAGGGGAGGCAGGAGGAGTGCGTGTGAGGGAGACAGGGAGTGTGTGAGGAGGCAGGGAGTGTGTGTGTGAGTGAGGCAGGAGGTGCGGAGGAGACAGGAGAGGTGTGTGAGGAGACAGAGAGGTGTGTGAGGGAGGCAGGGAGGTGTGTGAGAGCAGGGAGGTGGTGAGGGACAGGAGTGTGTGGAGGGAGACAGGGGAGTGTGTGTGAGTGAGGCAAGGGAGTGTGTGTGTGGAGGGGAGACAGGGGAGTGTGTGTGAGGGAGACAGGAGAGTGTGTGTGAGGGAGGCATGAGAATGTGTGTGAGGAGGCAGGAGAGGTGTGTGAGGGAGGCAGGAGAGTCGTGTGAGGGAGGCAGGAGAGTGCAGTGGAGGGAGACAGGGGAGTGTGTGTGAGTGAGGCAGGCGTGTGTGAGTGAGGCAGGAGAGTGTGTGTGCGGGAGCATGTGAGAGTGTGTGTGAGGGAGACAGGAGAATGGGATGTGAGGGAGGCAGGAGTGTGTGTGAGGAGACAGAGAGTGTGTGAGGGGAGACAGGAGAGTGTGTGTGAGTGAGGCAGGGGAGTGTGTGGAGGGAGACAGGGAGGTGTGTGTGAGGAGAAATGGGGAGTGATGGCAGGGAGGTGTGTGTGTGAGGGAGACAGGAGTGTGTGTGAGGGAGACAGGGGAGTGTGTGTGTGAGGGAGGCATGAGAGTGTGTGTGGAGGGGAGACAGGAGAGTGTGAGGGAGACAGGAGAGTGTGTGTGAGGGAGGCAGGAGAGTGTGTGTGAGGGAGATGAAAGTGTGTGAGGGAGGCAGGGAGGTGTGTGAGGGAGACAGGAGAGTGTGTGTGAGTGAGGCAGGGAGTGTGTGTGTGTGTGAGGGAGACAGGAGAGTGTGTGCATGGAGGCAGGGGAGTGTGTGTGAGGGAGACAGAGGTGTGTGAGGGAGACAGGGAGTGTGTGTGAGGGAGACAGGAGTGTGTGTGGAGGAGGCAGGAGAGTGTGTGTGCGGGAGACAGGAGAGGTGTGTGAGGAGAGACAGGAGAATGTGTGTGTGAGGGAGGCAGGAGTGTGTGAGGGAGACACAGGAGAGTGTGTGTGAGGGAGACAGTGGAGAGTGGGAGTGGGAGGCAGGGGAGTGTGTGTGAGGGAGACAGGGAGTGTGTGAGGGAGAATGGGAGTGTGTGTGAGTGAGGCAGGAGGTGGAGGGAGACAGGAGTGTGTGTGAGGGAGGAGGAGAGAGGAGAGTGTGTGTGAGCAGGCAGGTGGGGGAGTGTGTGAGGGAGGCAGGGAGTGTGTGTGGGAGGGGAGACAGGGAGTGTGTGTGAGGGAGACAGAGAGTGTGTGTGTGAGTGAGGCAGGGGAGTGTGTGTGAGGGGAGACAGGGGAGTGTGTGTGAGGGAGACAGAGAGGAGGAGGCAGGGAGTGTGAGGAGACAGGGAGGTGTGTGAGGGAGGCAGGGGAGTGTGTGTGAGGGAGAGAGGAGAGTGTGTGTGAGTGAGGCAGGGAGTGTGTGAGGGAGACAGAGAGTGTGTGTGAGGGAGGCAGGAGAGTGTGTGTGTGGGAGGGAGACAGGAGTGTGTGTGAGGGAGACAGGAGAGTGTGTGTGAGGGAGACAGGAAAGTGTGTGTGAGGGAGGCAGGGGGAGGTGTGAGGGGAGACAGGAGAGTGTGTGTGAGGGAGGAGGTGTGTGAGGGAGACAGGAGAGTGTGTGTGAGTGAGGCAGGAGGTGGTGTGTGAGGGGAGACAGGGAGTGTGTGTGTGAGGGAGGCAGGGGAGGTGTGGAGGGAGAGAGGAGTGTGTGAGGGAGACAGGAGTGTGTGTGAGGGAGACAGGAGAGTGTGTGTGAGGGAGACAGGGAGTGTGTGTGTGAGGGAGACAGGAGAGTGTGTGTGAGGGACAGGGGAAGGTGTGTGTGTGGGGGGCAGGGAGTGTGTGTGTGAGGGCAGGGAGGTGTGTGTGTGAGGGCAGGGAGGTGTGTGTGTGTGGGGGCAGGGGAGGAGTGTGTGTGTGAGGGCAGGGAGGTGTGTGTGGGGAGGAGTGAGGGTGTGTGTGAGGGGGGAGTGAGGTGTGTGTGAGGGCAGGAGAGTGTGTGTGTGAGGGACAGGGAGAGAGTGTGTGTGTGAGGCAGGAGGTGTGTGGGGGGGGTGGTGTGTGTGAGGGGCAGGGGGAGTGTGTGTGAGGGCAGGGGAGTGTGTGTAGGGAGACAGGGGGAGTGTGTGTGTGGGGGCAGGGAGAGAGTGTGTGGTGTAAGGGGCAGGGAGGTGTGTGAGTGAAGGAGACAGGGAGAGTGTGTGTGTGAGGGAGGCAGGGAGGTGTGTGTGTGTGAGGGGCAGGGAGGTGTGTGTGTGTGTGGTGAGACAGGAGAGTGTGTGTGTGCGTAAGGCAGGGGAGGTGTGTGTGTGTGTGTGAGACAGGAGGTGTGTGTGTGGGGGCAGGGGAGGTGTGTGTGTGGGAGGGCAGGAGAGGTGTGTGTGTGAGGGCAGGAGGTGTGTGTGTGTGTGGGAGACAGGGGAGTGTGTGTGTGTGTGGGGGCAGGGAGGTGTGTGTGTGTGTGTGGTGAGGCAGGGGTGTGTGTGTGTGAGGACAGGGGAGGTGTGTGTGTGTGAGGGCAGGGAGGTGTGTGTGTGAGGGCAGGGAGGTGTGTGTGTGGGGAGGGAGAGAGGTGTGTGTGTGTGTGTGGAGGCAGGGAGAGTGTGTGTGTGTGTGAGGGCAGGGAGGTGTGTGTGTGTGAGGGGGCAGGGAGTGTGTGTGAGAGAGAATGAGGGAGGTGTGTGTGTGAGGGGCAGGGAGTGTGTGTGAGGGGCAGGGGAGGTGTGTGTGGGGGCAGGGAGGTGTGTGTGTGGGGGGCAGGGGAGGTGTGTGGGGCAGGGGAGGTGTGTGTGTGTGGGGCAGGGGAGGTGTGTGAGGGTGGGGAGGTGTGTGTGGGGAGGGAGGTGTGTGTGTGTGAGGGGGCAGGAGAGTGTGTGTGTGGGGCAGGGAGGTGTGTGTGGCAGGGAAGCAGGGAGGTGTGTGTGTGTGAGGACAGGGGTGAGTGTGTGTGTGGGCAGGGAGGAGTGTGTGTGTGGGGGCAGGGAAGGTGGTGTGTGTGTGTGGGGGCAGGGAGGTGTGTGTGGGGCAGGGAGGTGTGTGTGGGGGCAGGGAGGAGGAGTGTGTGTGTGTGGGGGACAGGAGGGGAGGGTGTGTGTGTGTGAGGGCAAGGTGTGTGTGAGGGGCAGGGGAGTGTGTGTGTGAGGGACGGGGGTGAGTGTGTGTGTGAGAGCAGGAAAGTGTGTGTGAGGGCAGGGAGAGGTGTGTGTGGGGACAGGGTGAGCGTGTGTGTGAGGGGCAGGAGAGTGTGTGTGAGGGGCAGGAGAGTGTGTGTGTGTGTGGGGGCAGAGGTGTGTGTGTGTGGGGGCAGGGAAGGTGTGTGGGGCAGGAAGGTGTGTGTGAGGGGGGAGAGGTGTGTGTGTGAGGGCAGGGGAAGAGTGTGTGTGGTGAGGGGGCAGGGGAGGGTGTGTGTGAGAGGCAGGGAGGTGTGTGTGAGGGGCATGGAGAGTGTGTGTGTGTGTGGGAGTCAGGGGTGGAGTGTGTCTGTGAGGGCAGGGTGTGTGTGTGTGGGGGCAGGGGAGTGTGTGTGAGGGCAGGGAGGTGTGTGTGAGGAAGGTGAGGTGTGTGTGTGTGAGGCAGGAGAGTGTGTGGAGGGCAGGAGAGTGTGTGTGAGGGCAGGGGAGGTGTGTGTGAGGAGGAGGAGTGAGTGTGTGTGAGGGCAGGGGGGTGTGTGTGAGTGTGTGTGTGTGGGGGACAGGGGTGAGTGTGTGTGTGAGGGGGGCAGGGGGTGTGTGTGTGGGGACGGGGTGTGTGTGTGTGTGTGTGTGTGAGACGGGGAGGGTGAGTGTGTGTGGGGGGCAGGGGTGTGTGTGTGTGTGTGTGTGTGTGTGTGTGTGTGTGTGTGTGTGTGTGTGTGTGTGTGTGTGTGAGACAGGTGGTGTGTGTGTGGGGGCAGGAGAGTGTGTGTGGGGCAGGGTGAGTGTGTGTGAGGCAGGGAGTGTGTGTGTGGGGGCAGGAGAGTGTGTGTGTGGGGGCAGGGTGAGTGTGTGTGTGTGAGGGCGGTGGTGAGTGTGTGTGTGTGGGGAGACAGTGTGGAGTGTGTGTGTGGGGGCAGGGTGAGTGTGTGTGTGTGAGGGAAGGGGTGGTGTGTGTGAGGAGGGGGGTGGTGTGTGTGTGGGGGCAGGGTGAGGGTGTGTGTGAGGGCAGGGTGGGTGTGTGTGTGTGTGTAGGGGCAGGGGTGTGTGTGTGTGAGGGCAGGGAGGTGTGTCTGTGAGGCAGGAGTGAGTGTGTGTGTGTGAGGCAGAGTGGAGGGTGTGTGTGGGGCAGGGTGAGTGTGTGTGTGTGAGGGGCAGGGTGTGTGTGTGTGTGTGTGAGAGGCAGGGGAGTGTGTGTGTGTGAGGCAGGAGGTGTGTGTGTGAGGCAGGGTGTGTGTGTGTGTGGGGGCAGGGAAGTGTGCTGTGAGGGCAGGGTGAGGTGTGTGTGGGAGGCAGGGGAGAGTGTGTGTGAGGAGCAGGAGTGTGTGTGTGAGGACAGGGTGTGTGTGTGTGAGGGCAGGGGAGGGTGTGTGTGAGGGCAGGGAGGTGTGTCTGTGAGGGCAGGGTGAGTGTGTGTGTGTAGGGCAGGTGAGGTGTGTGTGTGAGGGCAGGGTGAGTGTGTGTGAGGGGGCAGGGTGAGTGTGTGTGTGTGAGGACAGGGTGTGTGTGTGTGTGTGTGTGTGTGTGTGTGTGTGTGTGTGTGTGTGTGTGTGTGTGTGTGTGTGTGGGGGAAGGAGAGTGTGTGTGAGGGCAGGGGAAGAGTGTGTCTTTGAGGGCAAAGGAGGTGTGTGAGGGGCAGGGTGTGTGTGTGTGTGAGGGTGGTTCTGAGCATTGCCCGAAGCATCGATCTGACACGGGGTGGCAACACTCCCCCATGGCACTCGCCCTTCTCAAGCCTCTCCATACCCACTCATATTCTCCTCACACTCACCACACCTCCTACCACACACACACACACACACACACACACACACACACACACACACACACACACACTAAAAAGTTTCTCTCACCCTCTAAATCTTCGCCCCAGTACTTTTGTTAACCTTGAGAGAGAAAAAAGCCCTCATCCTCTTGCCCTAGAACTTCCTCCTCCTCACCATCCCAGGACCTTCTCCTTGCCTCTATTGCTTCAAGACGCAGCTCCCTTGCCCTACGATTCCCTCACCTCACTATTACCTCACCCCTCGTTTAGTATTTCCCTCACCCCTCCTGTCTCTCTACTCGTGAAAATGGTCACTGGTCTCCCTTCCCCCTCCTCCCCATCTTCCCTTCCCCACCCTCTACTCCCAAACCTTCCTCTCTCCCTCTCCTCCCCTCTCGCCTAACATATAAACCCTCATTTTACCTGTGTCTGCCTCTTCAATACAGTATTATGCAAATCCAACACTTTTATTTTTACGTATTCAAAATTCTTCAATATATATCCGGACGTTGGTATTAAGCTTCTGGCCATATTTACATAAAAATTGTAAACGCCAGTTAGAAATAACTTAAATGTCTTTCTTGGGTTGTCATTGGATGATTTCACATACTGAACTGTTTTACCATTGCTTGTATCTGGACTTGTCCTATTGAATTAATGTGCCAGGATGACGATTTTACTGAATAAATATCTTCTCCTGTTTGCGTAAGCCTTAGGAAACAAAAGGATAGATAGATAGATAGATTTGTACTCTGTAGCGGCAATAAATGATAAATCTAAGCCATTACTATACAATAAATGGTCAATAACATCAACAATTACTGAATGACGACACAGCAGCCATCAACCAACTGAATAATCTAAACATGGGAAAAATTAAACCAGATGCCTTGTTTGTTGTGGCGGAATAACATCAGCTGGACCTGTCAGACGGCGCCACGATTTTCCCTTGGTGACTGTCAGACGCACGATACTTCTCCCAACTCCCCTTAATATCAAGATGAAGCCTTTATGGACGTTTTACCGCCTGCTAACTCATAAAAAAGAACTCTACATTAAAGGCTTCATGGTTCTAATAGAGATGTTATGAAAAGGGCTTTTGGTCGCTTCATACATAGAGACTTCATCAACAGCGTGTTTGTCTGCTTTACTTAATATTATATGTGTAACTACGTTCCCGCCAACTAGTCGTCTAGCACGTGTTAGTGATGACCGCGCTGGGTATAATTTCTCTGTTTGTTAACCTCTTAAGACCACTCATTTCAGGGATCAAGGTGGTGTAATGCTATGTGTGTGTGTGTTTGTATAAGTGTCACAACTTAAGACTTTAGCCTCTGGTTGTCTTAAAACACCAACAATATAAAATAAACTTAACCATAATATTCAATTCTACAAAGTGCAAAAATAATAAAGAAAAGACGTAGAACCAACTGAATAAAGATAGGAGTAAATAATGTAATAAAATATGGAAAGGAAAAAATTATAGATGGTATTTAAAGCAATAATGAAATATATTAGACATGTAAACACGATAAAAATGAGACTTGAAAACAATTGTAATAGAAAAAAGTCAAAAACAAACTGAAGACAATAAATGGCAAAATATCAAAGGTAATTTAAAAAAGAGAGAGAGAGTGTGTAACATTGTAACAAGCAAATATCGGTGAAGATAACGACAAGGTTAATCTAAAAATAAAATACAGGCAACATTACGATACGAGAGAAAATATTAAAACCAGAAGAGAGAGAGAGAGAATTAAACGAGAAAATTTGCAGAGATAAATTTGAAAACTTAATCTCCAACGCATTAGGCTAATCCGTGAGAAATTGTGGCCCCTCTTCCGGAGTGCCTCTCCATCACATTTACCTCTCACACACACTCACACACAGTCCACTCTCACACTCTATACCTCACTCAGAACCCTCACACTCTCTCCTCTCAGGAACTCACTCTACTCTCTCTCAGGAACTCTCACACTCTACTCTCTCTCAGGACTCTCACTCCTGTACTCTCTCTCAGGAACTCTCACACCTCTACTCTCTCAGGAACTCTCTCACTCTCCACTCTCTCTCAGGAACTCCACTCTCCTCTCTCTCAGGAACTCTCCCTCCTACTCCTCTCTGAGAACCTCCTCTCTACTCTCCCAGGAACTCTCACCTCTGTACTCTCTCTCAGGAACCTCTCACCTCCTACCTCTGGGAACTCTCTACTCTCTCTAGGGAACTCACTCTCTACTCTCTCTCCAGGAACCTCACACTCTCTACTCTCTCTCAGGAACTCTCACTCTCTACTCTCTCTCGAACTCTCACACTCTGTACTCTCTCTCAAGACTCTCACACCTCTACTCTCTCTCAGGAACTCTCACTTACTCTCTCTCAGAACTCACCTCCCTCTCTCTCAGGAACTCTCACCTCTACTCTCTCCAGAACCCCTCTCTACTCTCTCTCAGGAACTCTCCTCACTCTCTCTCAGGAACTCTCACCTCTGTACTCTCTCCAGGAACTCTCACACTCTCTCACTCTCTCAGGAACTCCTCTCTACTCTCTCTCTCAGGAACTCTCACTCTGTACTCTCTCCCAGGAACTCTCTCACCTCTCTCTCTCTCAGGAACCTCTCACTCTCTACTCTCTCTCAGAACTCTCTCTCTCTCCCAACTCACCTCTCTCTCCCTAGAACCTCACTCTCTCTCTCTCAGGAACTCTCACACTCTGTACTCTCTCTCAGGAACTCTCACTCTCTACTCTCTCTGGGAACTCTCACACTCTCTACTCTCTCTCAGGAACTCTCACACTCTCTACTCTCTCTCAGAACTCTCACTCTCTACTCTCTCAGGAACTCCCTCTCTCTCTCTCAGGAACTCTCCACTCTCTACTCTCTCTCAGGAACTCTCCTCTCTCTCTCTCAGGAACTCACACTCTCTACTCTCTCTCAGGAACTCTCACACTCTCTCTCTCTCTCAGGAACTCTCCTCTCTACTCTCTCTCTCAGGAACTCTCACACTCTCTACTCTCTCTCCAGGAACTCTCACACTCTCTACTCTCTCTCAGGAACTCACTCTCTACTCTCTCTCAGAACTCTCACACCTTCACCTCTCAGGAACTCTCCACCTCTCTCTCTCTCAGAACTCTCCCCTCTCTTCCGACTCTCACATCTCTACTCTCTCTCAGGAACTCTCCTCTCTACTTCTCTCCCAAACTCCTCTCTCTCTCTCAGGAATCTCCTCTCTACTCTCTCTCAGGAACTCTCACACTCTCTACTCTCTCTCCAGGAACTCTCCTCTCTACTCTCTCAGGAACTCTCCTCTCTACTCTCTCAGGAACTCTCCACTCTACTCTCTCTCAGGAACTCTCTCACACTCTACTCTCTCTCAGGAACTCTCACACTCTCTACTCTCTCTCCGGAACTCTCCTCTCTCTCTCTCAGGAACTCTCTCACACTCTCCTACTCTCAGGAACTCTCCTCTCTACTCTCTCTCGGAACTCTCACCTACTCTCTCTCCAAGACTCACACTCTCTCTCTCTCTAGGAACTCTCACACTCTCTACTCTCTCCCAACCCCCAACCTCACACCCACTCTCCCAGAACTCCCCTCTCTCCTCCCAAGAACCTCACTCTCTACTCTCTCAGGAACTCTCACTCTCACTCTCTCTCAGACTCCCACACTCTCCACCCTCTCAGGAACACCTCTCTACTCTCTCCAGGAACTCTCACACTCTCTACTCTCCTCTCAGGAACTCTCACTCTCTACTCTCTCTCAGGAACTCTCACACTCTACTCTCTCAGGAACTCTCACACTCTCTACTCTCTCAGGAACTCACACTCTCTCTCCTCTCCTCTCTCTCTCAGGAACTCTCACACTCTCCCCTCAGGAACTCTCACACTCTCTACTCTCTCAGGAACTCTCACTCTCTACTCTCTCTAGAACTCTCACACTCTCTACTCAGGAACTCTCACTCTCCTACTCTCTCTCAGGAACTCTCACCTCTCTGGAACTCTCCTCACCCTCTCCTCAGAACTCACACTCTCTACTCCTCTCCAACTCTCCACTCTCTACTCTCTCTCAGAACTTCCCTCTCTACTCTCTCTCAGGAACTCTCACACTCTCTCTCCTCAGGCTCCCATCTCACTTCTCTCAGGAACTCTCACTCTCTACTCTCTCTCAGGACTCTCACACTCTCTACTCCCCTTCACTCTCTCTCCTTCTCAGGAACTCTCACACTCTCCTACTCAGGAACTCTCCACACTCTCTACTCTCTCTCAGGAACTCTCCACCTCTCTACTCTCTCTCAGAACTCTCCCTCTCCGCACTCTCTCTCTCTCTCAGGAACTCACACTCTCTACTCTCTCTCAGGAACCTCTCACTCTCTCACTCTCTCACTCCTCTCAGGAACTCTCACACCTTCTCTCTCTCTCTCAGGAACTCTCACTCTACTCTCTGGAACTCTCACTCTCTACTCTCTCTCAGGAACTCTCCACACTCTCACTCTCTCTCAGGAAACTCTCACACTCTCTACTCTCTCCAGGACTCTCACACCTCTACGGAACCTCACACTCTACCTCTCTCAGAACCTCACATTCTCTACTCTCACACTCTCTACCTCTCTCAGAACTCTCACACCTCTTACGGAACCTCACACCCCTACTCTCTCTCAGAACCTCACATCTCTACCTCACACTCTACCTCTCTCAGGAACCTCACATCTCTACCTCACACTCTCTACTCTCTCTCAGGAACTCTCACACTCTACCTCTCTCAGAACTCTCACATTCTCTACTCTCACACTCTCTACTCTCTCTCAGGAACTCTCACATCTCTACCTCACACTCTCTACTCTCTCTCTCAGGAACTCTCACACTCTACTCTCTCTCAGGAACTCTCACATTCTCTACTCACACTCTCTACTCTCTCTCAGGAACTCTCTCACTCACTACTCTCTCAGGAACTCTCACACTCTACTTTCAGGAACCCCACACTCTCTACTCTCTCAGGAACTCTCACACTCTCACGGAACTCCTCACACTCTACTCTCGCCCAAGAAGGAGGGAAGGAAGGAGGGAGGGAGGGAGGGCAAACACGGATGGAAGAGGCTGAGAGAGAGGGAAGGAAGGAAGGGAGGGAGGGAAGGGGAGGGAAGGTGTGGGAGGGAGGAGAGGGAAGGGAGGAGGAAGTGGAGGAAGGAAGGAAGGAAGTGGGAGGAGGGAAGGTGGAGGAGGGGGGGAGGAAAGGAAGAGGAGGGAACATACTGCCCACCATGATGGAGCTACTTTGATGATTTTAAAACTGATTTGATAAAAACTGATGTTCAAACTTAATTTACGAGAATGTGATTTTTATTTTACAATTTATTTTATAATGTGATGATTAAATTAAATGCTTTTTTGATGAAAATGTACATTTTTAATTGTGATGTTTTGAATGATGATGAAATGAAAATGTGATGTGTTTTAAAATGAATTTTTGATGAAATGAATTGATGTTGTTTGATGATGATGACTTTGACCTCCCATCTAACCTTCATTACATCAACAGAATGGACCCGTTTAGTGTAACCATTCCTGTGCTTAACTACCATTAACCTAGTTACCCCCATGAAACCACCAAAACAGCGTGTATGTTGTTATGGTGATGATGTGTTGTTAAGTATTGGTGGGATGATGATTGTGGTAGTGATATGGGTGGATGGTGTGTGATGTGGTGGTTGTGGTGTGTGTGTGGTGGTGATGGTGGTGATGGTGTTGTTGTGATGAGGGTGGTGGTGGTGGTGATGGTGATGTTGATGGTAGGTTTGTGTTTTTATTTGTTAGTGGTGGTAGTGGTGATGTTTACAATGTTGTCGTTGTTGGCACCAAATAAATGGTTTTATTAATTTTGTGGGTAAAACACACACACACACACACACACACACACACACACACACACACACACACACACACACACACACACACACACACAGCCTATGTAATTAACGCAAACACTCTTGACACCTTTCAAATATTTAAATTAAATACCAATAACACATGAACTAATTAATAAACAAATGTGTGTGGAGAGAGAGAGAGAGACCTGGGTGGTCTGCCCTACTATACCCTGTGTGGTGGCATGCTAATGTATTTTTATTGATCCAGCAACTCTTCCTAAGCTTCCCTCATTCATGTCTCTCTCACTTTCTCTCACTTTCTTTATTTACCCCTTTATCCTGACTTTCACTAGTCGATCTATCACTGCCTCTCTCTCTCTCTCTCACTCATACTAAACCCTTCCCTCACACTACACCCCCCTCTCTCACACTACACCCCCTCTCTCTCACACCAACTCTCTCTCACACTACACCCCCTCTCCCCACACCACACCCCCCCACACCACACCCCTCTCTCACACCACACCCCCTCTCTCACACTACACCTCTCTCACACCACACCCTCTCTCACACTACACCCCCTCTCACACTCACACCCCTCTCTCACACACACTCACCCCTCTCTCACACCACCCCTCTCTCATACTACACCCCCTCTCACACTACACCCCCCCTCTCACACCACACCCCTCTCACACTCACACCCCCTCTCACACTACACCCCCTCTCTCACTCACACCCCCTCTCTCTCACACTACACTCCCTCTCTCACACCACACCCCCCTCTCACACTACACCCCTCTCTCTCACACTACACTCCCTCTCTCTCTCACACTACACCCCCCTCTCTCACACTACACCCCTCTCTCTCACACTACACCCTCTCTCACACTACACCCTCATCTCTCCCCTATTAATGCCACTCTCCAGGTCACTAAGTCAACACCACTTTAACTCACCATCAGACTGAGATCAACACCAGCTGCCTCACGATGATATTTCACCCCCCGCCTGACACTGCCTGACGAAGAGCTGCCGTGAAATTTATCTTCTAAAAAAAATCCTTCCACCGTAATATATATTCTTAAAAATTTAACTACGCATTGATATACATTATTTTTTTTTTTTTTTATACATTTTACGAGTTTCTTGTATATATTTTTCAGTCTAATACTTTCACTACGGGGACGCCACTTTATTTTATTTGGCTAACGTCAGACGATCTTATTCAGCAGAAGGGGGACCTCGTACAGTAGTGGTCAAATATACTGTGTTTGTAAATTACTATTGAATATTAGGAAGTATAGCATTTACTATGTATCGTGTATTGACTGTTTATCAGACCATAGCTTGCAGCCCAGAGACGTACAACACATATAACAGTACGTAGATGCCTCCATGGTGTGCACCCTCGTAAGTTGACACACCCTACAGTGAGATTAAAGACCTGACCAAAAGGGAACCAGAATTCTCACCGCCACGTGATCGTGACCGTGATACTACTCTCCAGACCACACAACACACCTGGGCAAACACAGCTGCCCAGACCTACCCAGTTTAGTGTTAATTAAGAGGTTATCTGCCGGCTTGTGCCCTCCAATATAAGGGGCCTTCAGCTCTTCTCATGGGGCATTATTATTATAATGCCCAGAGACAGACAGGAGAGAGAACTCAGAAGAAGACAAGAGTCATGCTCGTCACTAGTCGAGGTCGGGAGGGAAACTTCCCTCCCCAGCTAGCAGAGTCTCTCACAGGAGACGGAGTCCAGCAGAACTTGCAGACAGCTTCCCAGCTGGGCCTCCCTCAGGTCACACGTGAGTCATTGTCAGAGATCCATTAGGGTGAGTTACTTACGGTGTTTGTGTTCGAGAGTCATTGTCTAGTAACGTAAATATAATGATCTATTAATGTGCCCATACCATTGAGCTGAATAATAAATCGTTGTACTTAAGAGTTGGTGTTTAGAAGGCTTCCCCCCTAAGAACTTAGTAACAGATAAATAACTAATCGGACACGCTACCAAACTTTCCTCACTTTTCAATCCTACATCTATAAATTATTACTTTACTTGTAACTCTTAATTTACACTCATTATAATCAGCAGCGCCGGTGTAGTACCAGAATCCTGGAAGATAGCGAATGTAATACCGATTTTCAAGAAGGGGGATAGATCACTATCCTCTAACTACCGCCCAATCAGTCTAACATCAATAGAAAATTACTGGAAGCAATCATTTCAAACTCTATTCGAAATCACCTGGAGAAGCACCGATTGATCAATGATTCCCAGCATGGCTTCACAAGCGGACGTTCTTGCCTAACTAATCTATTAACATTCTTTTCATCAGTTTTCGAATCGGTGGACGAGGACAATTATGATGTGGTATATCTCGACTTAGCAAAGCCTTCGACAGAGTCCCCACGAAAGACTAATTAGAAAGGTAGAAGCTCATGGCATCAATGGTGACATCCTTAAATGGATTAGGGCGTGGTTACAGGACAGGAAACAGCGAGTGAGCATTAACGGCACTAAGTCCCATTGGAGCAACGTCACAAGTGGAGTTCCCCAAGGCTCAGTACTTGGACCATTATTGTTTATTATATACATAAACGACATAGATATCGGCATAGACAGCAACATAAGTAAATTTGCTGATGACACTAAAATAGGACGTGTTATCAAATCTGGCGAGGACTCGGCAGATGAAATTCAACGTCGACAAATGTAAAGTACTCAGTATAGGAGATGTAAACAGGAAACCAGATACCAGATGAACAACGATGCATAGAGAAATCCGACTGCGAGAGAGATTAGGAGTAATGATAAGTAGGAACCTTAAGCCAAGTAAACAATGTGTTTTTGCTCGTAACAAGGCTAATAAAGTACTTGGGTTCATACAAAAGAGTGTTAGTTACAAGACTAGCGAGGTCATCCTAAAACTGTATCTTGCTCTTGTGAGACCACACCTAGATTCCGCAGTTCAGTTCTGGTCACCGTATTACAGAATGGATATAGAACCCTTGGAAAGAATTCAGAGGAGAATGACAAGACTAATCCCGGGCATTAGGAACCTTGAGTATAGAGACAGGTTAAAAGAAGCATCTTAAATTGCTCCTTGAGGAGACGTATTAGGCGAGGAGACGACCTGATAGAGGTGTATAAGGGTGAGCTTGGGGAATGGCTAAACAAAGGGGACATTACAAAGGTACTCAAATTATCCAACCAGGAGCGAACTCGTAACAATGGTTTTAAGTTAGACAAATTTAGATTTAGGCGTGAAATAGGTAAACACTGGTTTGGAAACAGAGTGGTGGATGAATGGAACAAGTTGCCAAATATCATCATTAACTCGAATACGCTGAATTGCTTCAAACTTAGGTTGGATGCTCATATGAGCAATAGGGGTTGGGTGTAAACGGGACTGCCCAGTATGGGCCAATAGGCCCGCTGCAGTTTCCTCCATTCTTATGTTCTTATGTTCTTATATACTGTAGGTATGGAGGTTGTGGAGGTCAGGTGTGTCAGGTCCCTCAAACTACTTAACTCTAGTAACGCACCTGATACTACGACCACCCTAAAACATAACGCCCTAAGCAACATTGATTACCTTAGGCCTAGAACATGGGGAATTTATTTTGACCTTAAACCTCCGAGTAAGTAAAGGCGTATCCTAGCTTGTATACGCCCCCCCCCCCCAAACACACAAGGTTGCCAACGGAAAAACTAACCCGCCAGTGACACAAGAAAACTAAACCCAAAGAACTTAGCTTTTTATATTTGATTTTCTATATTTAAGGTCAGGACTCAGGACCTGTTCGGACGCACATTCAAACCACGCTTAAATTCGGCGCTATCAGAAAACAAAAATATTATTATAATTATTATTTTTTTAATTGTGTATCATCCATAAGCGGATTCAAGAGGAAATTTACCATCATGGTGAGTATTAGTCGTAAACCTCCCTAAGACGCTGGCCCCTAAGTTCAAATATAACATTCACATTTCTCTTCCTAATTATCAAACTACATTGAAATTATTACAACAGTTACCGTAAAGTTCGCTAAACAAAATAACAAATATATAGCCAGGGAAATCATACAAATTGCGATGAAATATCTTCGAAGCTACTCAACGGGGGCTGCCAGGAAGACTCTCACTGGCTCCCGTTCCCTCCCCATCCTCGCCTCCCCCCTACCTACCCCAGCTGGCTCGGATGTAAACAAACACATAAATCTAAGTTGTGATCCTTGTGCCGGGTTTGAAGCACACACACACACACACACACACACACACACACACACGCACATTAATTCATATTGTTATCGACGTCAGACTACAAAACGTTCGTACAGACATTTTAATATTGACGAACATACAATATTCACAGTCGTATGGTTTTTGATACGATGATCTGTAAATATCTTAAAAGCGTATTTCAACAGTTATACAAATTCGTATTTTATTTGGAAGGTCGTTTTAAAACTCTCTCACACACATTGATATTGACAGGCAAAATATTACTGCTTTTCATACGAGGTTCTGAAATTCTTTTACACATGTTCACACTAAAGAAGATTCCCTTTTTCCTTGATATTTTAAAATCACCTCATATATCTCAATGAAATAAAAGTATGTTTTTAATTTGATACTTTAACTATTTATCGGTTTTCATATAACTTATTTAAATATCTATAACAAGTTTATCAAAAAGTACAATAAATTTCATAACAAAAATAACTCAGGACAGATGAGAGGCCATTAAGATGATAAGTGGTGAAATTATACATCAGATTAAACACAAGTACAGCCTCAAAGACCTGAGTTACATGCTGCGTTGAGGAGACACTGAGGAAGAGACACTTGAAGTTAATCACGTTCCAAAGTCCCTCGTGAGACTACCTCAGTGTGTCGTCAGCTAACAAGGCATCCGTCTGTTTCTTTTGATTGGTGAGTATTTATTAATCATCTTAATTTCGTAATTCTTCTTCATCTTCTTATTTTAGTTATTCTGGAGGGTCAAGTCTAAACCACGCCCTCGACCCTCAAGTTCAAGTGTGAAGGTTAGGCACTCGACCTCCGCACCGTCTGAGTGACTGACGCCGAGTATACTTAAATTAGATTAGTCAAAGTTATCTCAATGGAGGACTCTTGAAAGCCTGTCGTGTCTGTTTTGGAAACCTCTCGTGTTAAAGCTGGAAACCCTTCGAGTTAACCTAGGAAACCTATCATCTTAGCTTTGGGAGTTTCTCGCCTTAGCCTCGGAAGCCTATCGAATTAGTCATTGAAACCTCTTGGAAGCCTTTTAGAAACTTCTCGTGTTAGCCATAAATCCTTTTTAAAATTGGAACCCTTTCGCAAGCCTTTCGTCTCAAGTCCTGGAAGCCTCCTGGAAGCCTCTCATGCTTGATTAAGATAAGGTCAAGGTCACACCAGGTTAAAGAAGGTCAGCGGGGGCATCTGACCTATTGCCTTCAAAACTCTGTTTAAAGTCTTCAGGGTCATCCTCGAGGAGTACTTGGTCGAGGGGGGGGGGGGCAGCGTTACAGGGTCAGAGGGGTGACTGCCTTCAAGCTTCCAAAACAAAGGTTCAGCGATACAGAAAATGGAAGACTTCTGGATGATTTGTGTCTGTCTGTCTGTTACTGATCACTAGTAAACCAAGAAGGAGAGACAGGAAATAACCGCTTGAGCGCTTTTGTGTACCGTCCACTTATCACCAAGTCTTCTCATACCTGCGTTAAAAGCACTCAGCGCTGGGTCCAGTCTCTCTCCTTCCCTCGTGGATCAACAGTCACTATCTGTGTTTATCAGTGTCTTCTTCATTATATATATATATATATATATACGGTATTAATAATCACGTCTATATAAATATGTACCTAGTGTAAATATACAATACGAAGCACATATTAGCAAACAACTCATACAAATCAGCTGACTCGTGTAAACAAATTAATCAGCTGACCAATGTAAACAAATCGAGTGAGCAACTAGACAACGTAAACACGAAGACAAGTCCATTTTTTTTTTCCTTTCAACAGGGTAAACTATAATCACTGACCACGTCCAGAATGGTCATTACGGTCAGTGAAGATAACAAGCCCACACTCAGATATATGACGGTCATGAGCTGCAATTTGAAGACGATCTCAAGGCGGATAAAGAAGACAGGGGTGGACTTGGTCACTTTTTGGCATTTCCTAAAGGCGACCTGTGGCCATTTTTAGTCACGTCACACTGTGTTATATTCAACTCGTAAGATCCTCATCCACCGACTACTGTACTTTCAATCATCTCTCTCACTTGTCAATTCACCTTCGGCCTTTCTCCACGTGGCTTGCCTTCACCATCCCTCAACCACTCACCGTCGCCATACTTAACAACATCAATATTCATCCTCCACCCACCTGTTCAAACCACATCACCTGGGTACACCTGTTCACGTACCTGTAGGAGAGAAACACACCTGTATTAGAATTTAAGCTGTAAGTCTTATTATACACTAATTATTAACAAATTGTGGTAAAAAAATTATATAAACCTCATCATATACTTCGCACTTTAAAACAATATTCATTTAGTAATTATTGACAGGTGTTCATTCTAGCGCGTAATATTATAAACTGAACTGTAACTTTCATCTATTAAATTGAATATATATTGGTATATTTCATTAAGTAAACATGTCCTGAAATTTTATGCATCTCAACGACAAATTAAACTCATTAAAACATATAAAAAAATATTCATTATACTTTGAACCTGTTGGGGCTCTATTAAAACATTTACATAATCAATTTACATCTATGTTTTAAGAAACTTCAGTCCACCTTACACGCGTTCCAGTAATGTATTAAAATCACTATTGGTAACACTTTACACTCGCTAAAATACTTTAAGTTTTATATCACTGCGAGTTTTTTTTTTAATCAGACAGTTGTAAAAAAAATATATCTAAATATAATATACTCTATGATAATCTCCCCGGGGAAGTAATTTAGAGAATTATTTAATATTTCATCCCCAGGTGTCGCTTCGTGCTAATGGTGGCCGCGCGGGACATAATATTGTAAATCCGTAGCTAAATAAAGACTCATACTTAACGTGTGTTATTGGTTACTGGCTCTGATTTCTAATTAGGCTAGTTTATAATTGAATCTTAAATTTGGATGTGTTGTGTGTAATAGAGAAGCAAGATGGACACAAAACAATGGATAAATCGAGACTAACTTTTAGATGCAATCAAATTTTATACTAAGTTTACAAGAACAACTTTTATAATTCTGAAAACATCCGTCAGCAACGTAGTAATACATCTAACATCACTTACACTTTTTTCATTAATATACTGTACATTAAACGAGGGAAATAAGTTAAATAACAGTTAGACACAAACTCACATGCTAGAAGTATCTGGTGACGACTAATAAGCGATGCCAGATAACTTTTTTATGCTAGTCAGGTTTTGTTAGGTACAGTATATCGTCGATTCTATCTTCTTGTATATGTAGCATCATGCAAATAACATCTCCAGAAATTTTGGTGTATTTCCATTAAGTTTTTTCTGGTGATAACCGTCTTCCAACACACACACACACACACACACACACACACACACACACACACCAGACATACATTAGGATACCATCACTTGATATCCATCCAGACAGCGTTGTCAAAAACCGTGATTGATTGCCTGATTAAATGCAAGTTATATACAGTAAAGTATACACACATACACACACCCCTGTCTCTCTCTATATCATATACACACACAAACACATAAACAATACACACACACACACACACACACACACACACACACACACACAAACAAATATACACACATACACACAAGCAAATATAAACACGCTTACATTTTAACTGCTTCATGTTATTACATACACAGAAAACAAAAAACAAAATTCAGTAAAGGCAATAATACTAGTCTGCAAAATAGTCATTGCCATTAATATGTAAAATAAATACTTATTATGCCCCCAAATTGATAATATACACAATAATGGTAGTTACATGTACATAGAGAACGAGATTTGACACCATGAGAAATTATAATTGATATGACATAGAAAACAGAATTGTCATGGCAGAAAAAGGAATTGTCATGACATAGAAAACGAAATTGTTGTGACAGAAAACGGAATTGTCTTGACATAGAAAACGAAATTGTCATGACATAGAAAACGAAATTGTTGTGACAGAAAACGGAATTGTCATGACATAGAAAACGAAATTGTCATGACATAGAAAACGAAATTGTTGTGAAATAGAAAACGAAATTGTCATGACAGAAAACGGAATTGTCATGACACAGAAAACGGAATTGTCTTGACATAGAAAACGGAATTGTCATGCCATAGAAAACGAAATTGTTGTGACAGAAAACGGAATTGTCATGACACAGAAAACGGATTTACATTTTGGGCAGAAAGGGACCAACGTTATCACAATGAATAAAGTGTTATTACGACAGTTTTAATGAGAAGCAAATATGATTACCCCTCATAACTAGGTCTCCCACCTCTACCACCATCGTTGCCATTATCACCACCTCTACCATAACTACCACCATCGCTGCCATTATCCCTACAACTACCACCATCGCTGCCATTATCCCTACAACTACCACCATCGTTGTTATTATACCTACAACTACCACCATCGCTGCCATTATCCCTACAACTACCACCATCGTTGTTATTATCCCTACAACTACCACCATCGCTGTTATTATCCCTACAACTACCACCATCGCTGTTATTATCCCTACAACTACCACCATCGTTGTTATTATACCTACAACTACCACCATCGCTGTTATTATCCCTACAACTACCACCATCGTTGTTATTATACCTACAACTACCACCATCGCTGCCATTATCCCTACAACTACCACCATCGCTGCCATTATCCTACAACTACCACCATCGTTGTTATTATCCTCACAACTACCACCATCGCTGTTATTATCCTACAACTACCATCGTTGTTATTATACCTACAACTACCACCATCGCTGCCATTATCCCCAACTACCACCATCGCTGCCAATATTCTCACCTCATCTACAACAACAACTACCATAATCGCTGCCATGACCCCCACACCACCATCGCTGACATTATCCCCATCTCTACCACAACTACCGCCATCAGCTGCCTTTATCCCCATCTGTACCACAACTACCACCATCGCTGCCTTTATCCCCATCTCTACCACAACATACCACCACACCACCACTATCTCCACCAAAAACGATCCAATACACAAACCACCAAAACAACATGCCACCACTACCACCACAACTAACCAACACTATCACCACCACTACCACCACAACATACCACCACTACCACCACCACACCACAACATACCACCACCACCACCCACAACTACCACCACTACCACCACTACCACACCACACAACATACCACCACTACCACCACCACACACCACACCACCATACCACCACCACCACCACCACTCCACCACAACACACCACCACTACCACCACCACACACACAACCACCACCACTACCACCACACCACAACCCACCACTACCACCACCACCACAACATACCACTACCACCACCACAACATACTACCACACACCACAACCACTACCACCACCACCACCACCACCCTCACCACAACATCCACCATACCACACCAACACCACCACTACCACCACCCTCCCACACCACAACCATACACCACACCATACCACCACTACCACCACCCCACCACAACATACCACCACTACCACCCCACCACACACACCCACACTACCACCACTACCACCACCACCACTACCACCACTACCACCACTACCACAACTACCACCACCACCACCAATCCACCACAACCACAACACCTACCACCACTACCACCACCACCCTCCACCACACCACCACTACCACCACTACCACCATACCACAACATACCACTACCCACCACCTCACCACAACATACCACCACTACCACCCACCACCACATACCACCACCACCACCACCACCACAACAACCACCACTACCACCACCACACACCACAACACCACCACTACCACCACCACACACCACAACATACCACCACTACCACCCCACCACAACATACCACCACTACCACCACCACACACCACCACACACCACCCAACTACCACCACTACCACCACCACTACCACCACTACACCACCACCACCACCACCACTACCACCACCTTCACCACAACATCACCACTACCACCACCACCACCACCACACCACCCACCCATACCACTACCACACCACCACCCTCACCACAACATACCACCACTACCATCACACAACATACCACCACTACCACCACCACCCTCACCACAACATACCACCACCACACACCACAACATACCACCACCACACACCACAACATACCACCACTACCACCACCCTCACCACCACAGGCGCCACAGTTCCCTACCATCCTCTTTAAGGTGGCGGGGTTTTGGTGTATGTAAGTCAGAGAGGCAGCCTTCCGCTCGACCTTCTTCCTCTCTTTATTTACTTTCCTCTTTCTCTATCTCCCTCCCTTTCTCTCTCTATTTATCTATCTACGTTGTTTCTCTTTCTTTGTACAGCATTTGATCTTTTCTCTCTCTCTCGTACTTCCTAAATCTTTCTATATGTTCCTTTCATTCTTTCTCTTTTCCTTCGTACACTGACTTTTCTCTCTCACTTTCTCACCTGCCTCAGCCTCTTCCTCCTCTCACTCACATATTCCATCTCTTCCCCTCACACACTATCTCTCTCTCTCGTCCTCCTTACTCTCTCTCTCAATCTCAATCTCTCCTTTCTTCTATTACTCATATCTCTCTCTCTCTCTCTCTCTCTCTCTCTCTCTCTCTCACACACACACACAATTTCCAAAGTGGTGGGGGAAGGCGAGGTGATAATGGCGTCTGCTACATTATTATGGCACAACCACGACCCACAATGTGTAGGCGCTGAAGGGTCGTGAATATTAATGGGTGGTCATGGAGTCGTGGATGATATAATTATGGTTAGGGTCGTGAATGATACTGGGGGGTTGTGAATGATACTGGGGGGTCGTGAATGATACTCGGAGGTCGTGAATGATACTGGAAGGTCGTGAATGGTAGTGCATGATAATAATAGGAAGTGCTTGGTGTGGGTGGGATGGGTCGTGCATGACAAGAGGATTAAATTATGGGGGTCCATGCACGACAATGGGTGGCTGCAGGGGTCTGGTTAGGTCATGCAAAGTAGACGAGGAGAGGGGAACTAGGGCATGGTGGAGGGGAGGGGAGGGGAGGGGAGGGGAGTGGAGGTGCTTATGTAGGGGAGTAATGGTATATATATGTTTACTGTATATATATAAACCCTATATCACTTTATCAGCAAAGTTTGCAACCCACCTATTTCTCCCCACTCACCTTTGTCTCCTCCCCTCACCCCTCTCAGTTTATTCTCTTCTCCCCTCACCCCCTTTTTCTTCCCCTCTCTCACTTCTCACTTTTCTCTCCTCCCCTCACCCCCCCCCCACTACCCTCTCATAAGTTTAGGATTGTGTTCACGACCTGGTGTGTGTGTGTGTGTGTGTGTGTGTGTGTGTGTGTGTGTGTGTGTGTGTGTGTGCGACATTTTACCAGACAGCTGTGTAGGTGCTTATATGTTATTGTGTTTATGTCGTGCGTGTGTGTAGGCTATGTGCGTGGCGGTGTGTACACAAGGTGAGGTGGTGAACGAGAATATAGTCCTGTGTACGTATTAGGGAGCGAGCACACACACACACCTTTAACCTTCACTACCATCTATTCTACATCGGTATTTATCAAGTATTTCTTCTCATTCTCCATTCATCACGCATTTCTTAACTCATTTATCAAATTCTGAAAGTTCTTAAATAACTAACATTTACGTAACATCTTTCAAATATTTCATGAGACAAAAATATTTGGACGGAGGCAGACAGACGGCGTGACGTGACGACCTCTGGGGTGGGTGACCGGCATCCATCACCTGAGTTCGGGGCCACGTAACGGTCAACTTCAGGTATGACTGATGATGAGTAATATCACTGAAGTACACACACACACACACACACACACACACACACACACACAACACCCCCCTCCCCCTCCTACTGGCTGTTTCATGTCGTCAATTGCTGCTTTATTGCTTTACAGCCGATATAAACAGCACAAAGGAAGGGGGGAGTCTGATATAGTCAACCACAAGAACCAACATCTTCACTCCAGAGCACTTCGTTGGTCAGGTATTTACGAGGAACCTAATTAATACACCCAAAGAATGTTCCAGTGAGTCTTTCTAAAACATTCTCAGACAAACTGAACAACCTCGGGCCAAAACTTCTAATATATATTTTTTTTTTCAGAGAACCTACCAGTAGTTTTCCGTGTACGTGTTGCGTCTTGTGTTTGTTTTCTATCTTAGTTTGTGTGGTTGGATGGTTCTTCTCACACAAACACACATACGTCAGGACCTATTATCCTCCCCCCATCCCCCTCCTCCCCTCCCTTCCCCCCCCTCCCCTCCCTCCAGCCTGTTTCTACCAAAGGGTGTTGAGCTCTATGGCCTTAAACTGAGGGGGATTGGGGGGTAGGGGGAGTTAGGGGGGGGGGGGTTAATTTCTGGTCCCTGAGCAATATGTGTTGGTCACCCTCAACCCTTCATCACAGGGCCGTTAGCGAAGACCCACCCACCCGCCCACACAACCACCCAACCACCCACCCACCCACCATCACCACTACTCCTACCACTACTACCTGCACTACTGATAACTAATCACCATATGCATCACCTAACATAACCATTCGTCTAATTGTAACACTCATCACCTATACCAACCTACCAACCATCATCACCATCACCACCATTACCACCACCATCATCATCACCATCACCACCATTATCACAATCATCATCATCATCATCATCATCATCATCATCATCATCTATACCAACATCACCATCAATACCACCACCATCACCATCCGCACCATCATCACCACACACCATCACCATTACTAACTCTACCACCACCCATTAACCACCATTAAAGCCAGCACAATCACCTCATCCAAGTAATTCCATATCTCGCTTCACGCAATTCAAGAGCATTTAATATCCGAATTTACCCTTTAATTTAATATTACTACGGACGAGATTTGATTACGTCCGCCACTAACCTTGATCAACTCTCTCTACAAATGAATCGTTTCTCTTATGACTATAATCTGGAAAATATTAAATAATTTGACCCCTAAAAAAAACATATATGGTAATTTTGGGGGAGACGAACTACACATTAGCTCCCCACCCTTAGCTTGTATTATTTGCTTATTGACCACTCTGCTTTTTAACCTAATTTAACCCAATTTAACCCAATTTAACTAAACATAATCGATTTTAACTAAACATAACCCCAAGTTTACTATATATAACCTAATTTAAACTAACCTAATCCCACAGGTAGCGTCAGAATGTTTAATAATCATCAGGTAAAAAAAAGTTGGAGGGGTGTTTATTCTCCAGGTGATTCTAAAACCCTATGATAACTTCTATGGTTCTGATATTGTGTATATGGCTTCTGTCTCATCTCGGTTATAGTGAAATATGGTGTCATTAACCGCAGAGTTTTACCGAACACGTGCACTGTAACTTGTGTAGCCAGAGGTGAAGACGACAACAGACAATAACGGAGGAAAGCGATAGAGAAGACGATGAAACAAGTCGAGTTATAGCCAATCAGAGTGTCTCCCGCTTCATAACACAATAGTGGCCCGGGAGTATCGACCAATCAGAGTGTCTCCCGCTTCATAACACAATAGTGGCCCGGGAGTATCGACCAATCAGAGTGTCTCCCGCTTCATAACACAATAGTGGCCCGGGAGTATCGACCAATCAACGAGCTTCCCGCTTCACGACAAACTAGTAGCGCGGGGATATCAACCAATCAGCATCCTTCCCGCCTCAAAACATACTAGTGACAGTAAATTACCAACCAATCAGCGCCCTTCCAGTCCTTAGACACACTAGCATGGGCTGCACAAAGTTACAGTAGATGCTTTCAAAGGATTCATTCGCCTTTTTATCATAATGAGATGACTGAGGCGATGGAAAATAATTTTGTTTTTTTCATGTCTAATATCAAACAAATATTAAATAATGGCCATTGGAGTTTAATAAATGATTGACATACATTGAAAATAATCCCGACACCACTCTGGAAACATGGCAACAGGCTGGTTAATTCCGACACACACACACACACACACACACACCTCGTGATACTGACCACCAACCTCTTCCCAAGCTAACGGTAGCCAATCAGAAAGCTTCTTCAAATCCAAGGTCATCTTTTTATTGGTCTTCTCATTCCTGGGTGAGGCATCTCGTGACGCCGCCCATGAAGCTTGTCGTAATGTAAATGTGGCCAATCAAAACGTTCCATCTCACCCAAGGTCTCCTTTTTATTGGCCTTGAATGCCATTCTGGAATCTCATACAATGTCCCCCTGCTGGGTAAGAGAGAGAGAGAGAGAGAGAGAGAGAGAGAGAGAGAGAGAGAGAGAGAGAGAGAGAGAGAGAGATTACGAGAGAGAGAGAGACGGACAGATTGAGAAGGGAAAAGACAGGGATAGATTGAGGAGAGAGAGGGCACGAGAGCTAAGAGAGATTGAGAAGCTGGATTGAAGAGAGAGAGAGAGAGAGAGAGAGAGAGAGAGAGAGAGAGAGAGAGAGAGAGAGAGAGAGAGAGAGAGAGAGAGAGAGCCAGCACCACACCACACAACTAACGCCATCACTCAGCTGTCAAGACCCGCCACAGATACACAGCTCCTCACCATCCCTCTGGCCGGGAGTCGCCCGACGCCCTCAAGACCATGGTCCACCCACCTCCTGCACTGCTTTATCTGATCACCTGAAGATTAACCCCCCCCCTAACATATTTCAACTGATGACACGGCCAAACATAAAAAAATCCTAACCTAACCTAACCTAAACGTCGTAACATTAACCTAACCTAACCTAGTGTAAAACCAAACCTAACTCAACTCCAGGTAACGTTTAGGGGTTTTTGTTTTTAATCATCAGATGAAATTAGCTAATGGGGAGGACCTAATCTTCAGGTGACCCGTTGAGTCTTTCTTCTGCATTATCTTTCAATTTTTTTACCCATTATTAAAAAAAAAAATCTTCATGAACACCAAAAGTATTATAATATATTACTTCAGTCACCAAGACAGAGGAATATGGTTGATGACCCTACTGGTGAAATAGTGACCTCATTCCTTGGGTCAATATAATCAGGAGTACAGAAATATATTGTTAACCTTCTTACTAAAAGGTCAAAGGTCACATAATACCATATTAAGTGAATCAATATACCTCCCCGACCACAGATAATATGTTTGGTGACCCATTAGTGAGAGGTCAGAGGTCAGGGAGATATTGACATGTTACTTGGGTCAATATCCAAGGTAGAGGAGGTAGAACAGGAGGTAGAGAGGGGGGTAGAGGAGGTAGAGGGGGGAGGAGGAGAGGGGGTAGAGGGAGGTAGAGGGGAGGAGGTAGAGGGGGGAGGAGGAGGAGGTAGAGGAGGAGGAGGTGTATATTTCCGACTCCATTACGGTAAAGGTCAAAGGTTAGGTAATGCCACATTATTTCTTGCTAGGCCACACGAGGAGTATTTTTGGTCACCTCATTTCAGAAAGGTCATATGTCAAGGTCAGGGAGACGTGTGTGTATGTGTGTGTGTGTGTGTGTGTGTGTGAGTGTGTGTGTGTGTGTGTGTGTGTCCACTTCACTATAGTATATTCCAGGAGTACAGGTGGAGTGTAAGAATAAAACGCGCACACACACACACACACACACACACACACACACACACACACACACACACACACACACACACACACACACACACACACACACACACACACACACACACATGTAATTTTTCAGACGATTTCAAACTGAGGAAGAAGATTTAAAACACCGGAAAGTATAGTGAATACAGAGGTGAATTCAAACTATAAGAGACAGAAAATACTCCAAATACTTTTTTAGATGAACCAAACTAAGAATTAAACACATAAAAACGCTCTATTGAGGTGAATTCAAATTGAGGACACCATGGATTAAAAAGGCAAACAAAAGAACTAAGCATTTGGGGTAAATTCAAAATTATGGAAGTCAAAGTTTAAAATACCGAATCAAAAACATTAATAGAATGCAAAATGGGGAATGAAAACACCAACAAATGATTTTTTTTGTGAATTCAAATTGTGGAAGTCAGAAATAACATCAACACGAAGATTATGTTGTGTGACCAATAAAGATGAGCTTCACCATTACCCTACCAGTGCCACTAGATGGTGCCATTAAGTGCCA
Source organism: Homarus americanus (assembly GCF_018991925.1). Lineage (NCBI taxonomy): Eukaryota > Metazoa > Arthropoda > Malacostraca > Decapoda > Nephropidae > Homarus > Homarus americanus. The sequence goes on along the minus strand of NW_024711650.1, from coordinate 250,897 downwards.
CTCCTGGAATGCCAACTGGCCGATTGCACGCGACCTTCAACGGGTGATTTGGGTGACGATTATTTCCCCAAGGTTTGGTTGTTTCAGGTTAACTACGGCCGCTGGGGGTGACCACATACTGTAGATCGTTGATGAGTCACGGGTGTGTGTGTGTGTGTGTGTGGTCGTGTGTGTGTGTGTGTGTGTGTGGTCGTGACTACTGATGGGGCGACAAGCAGGGATGGGGAGGGGGAGGGGTGGTAGCAATGGGTCAATAATACGTGAGGGGGCGAGTGAGGTTCTTGACAGAGCAAACTAAGGGGGTTGATGAGTTCTTATTAGCAGTCACCAAGGGAAAGGGGGACAGGATCCACTAAGGGGGAGGTGGGCTAGGGGCAGGACCCACTAAGGGAAAGGAGAGCAAGAAAGGTCTCTTAACAAAAGGTAGTCAGGGAGGGAGGGAGGGAGGGAAGGAGAACACATGAAAAATTCAGGGCTCGGCAAGTGGCCCCCTTTCACCCGTCCTGACCTCTTGTTCCTACCTCCCCCCCCTCCCCTCCCTCCTTTGATCCAACCCCCTCCTAGCCCTCAACCCCCACCTAACTTAGCCCCCTCCTAACTTAGCCCCAAGGCCCCGCTGGTCCACCCACAGCGGTCCTGCTCCAGTGGTCCATTTCCTCGAGTTCTACCGCCCGGGGGGTTACCACATTCTGCTATTTCCGATCCAATGGTCTTTATTCCAATGGGTGACGCTTCTCTCTCTTCCAGTACCATTGGATTCGTTCCAGTGGTCACGATCCTCAATTCCAACATCAGTGGATCCATTCCCATTCCTCCAGACATGATATATCTATTACTCAACTGATATTCCCATTCCAAGACATAATTCCAGTATTCCAACCTTGGTCATGTCATTCCAGAGAAATTAGTTATCGACGGGGTAGGGTGCGTGATGGGTAGGGTGCGTGATGGGTAGGGTGCGTGATGGGTAGGGTGCGTGATGGGTAGGGTGCGTGATGGGTAGGGTGCGTGATGGTAGGGTGCGTGATGGGTAGGGTGTGTGATGGGTAGGTGCGTGATGGGTAGGGTGTGTGTAATGGTAGGGTGCGTGTTGGAAGAGTGCGTGTCAGGGGAAAGATATGTGTCGGAAGTAAGGTGTTTGTGTGTGTGTGTGTGTGTGTGTGTGTGTGTGTGTGTGTGTGTGTGTGTAGTCGGAACAGAGTGAGTGTAGGAAATAAGGTGTATGTGTGTGTGTGTATGTGTGTGTGTGTGTGTGTGTGTGTGTGTGTGTAGTCGGAATAGCGTTCGTGTTTGGCAAAAATGCTCATAGGAAGAGAGTTCATGATCTGGTGAAAAAATAAATAAAAAAATAAATTCTTACAGATTAAACTTCCTGCATAAATAAAATGGGTAAGAAATTCAGGAAAAAAATAAATAAACTACAGTGATACTAAAAAAAATATTCTTAATTGTTTTTTTTTATGCACGGCCAGTAATTAAAACATCTGAAAATAAATAAAAATATAATAAAAATAATAGGTTTTTTCTCTGTTTTTATTCCCAGGTTTCTTCGTGGTTAGGCGTTTAGGATATTATGCCAAGATATAGATGTCGTGGTTAGTTGTCTTAGATGTTATTGAAAGATATCGAGGTGCACAACTACGGCCAAGGATACTTCAACCACGCCCACGAACGCTTCAACCACGCCCATCCTTGAAAGTAAACAACCACGAACACTTCAACCACGCCCGTCCTTGAAAGTATAAACAACTACGGCCACGAACGTTTCATCAATGTCTTTCTGGTCAGCTGATTTCCAGGTGGATTTCTCTGGTCACTTCCACTCACTATTCATGAACTCTCTCTCCTTTATCGGAAGTGGGCAACAGTTTTAAAGAGAGAGAGAGAGAGAGAGAGAGAGAGAGAGAGAGAGAGAGAGAGTGAGATGGACAGAAATGGGTAGTTGGAGAAGGGAAAGAGAGACTAGGGAAGAACGAGAGAAGGAAAGTGAGTAGTTAAGAGAGGAGAAAGAGAGGAAAGAGAGAGAGATAGAAATGAACAGTTTGCCGAGAACTCACTACAACACACAGTACACCTGTTGAGGAAGTACTTGTGTCACTGTTACATTCAACCATTGCAAGTGTAAAGTGAAAGTGGGTTCCATAGACGTGTCTGGCCGTTAGGGACAGCTGCCTCCTTCAGTACACAACAAGGAGGCAGCGTTGGCCAGCACTGCACTCGACAGCCTTCACTTCCCCAAACTGTAAAGTTAGTTACCCATTTAAGGACCTATTAAAACAACATGAAGTGACAGTAACCTAAGCTAACCTAACCTAACCAAAACCAAACGAAATCTAACCAAACAAACCTAACCACAACGCCAGGTGATAAGCCCCACCACCAGAACAAGACACAAGGCTTTACTTCCTCACATGTCAGGAGCAACATGTCCCTGGGAGTCTTGTAAGAGATGTGAGGTGTGTTTTTACAGTCTAATAAGACCGGACGTCCTCAACCACCTCGGCTCATCGCGGTTACTTTAAGACTTGCACACCGCATGCGTCTTATATGATGTAGTTGGGGTCATCCCGGCTTGCTAGAGGTCATACTGTATATGTGTGTGTAGATTAAGTGGCACTGTGGTGGTAATTTGTGGCACGGGTAGTGGTAGAGTTGGTGGTACTGGTGGTGGTGGTAGAAAAGCTGGTGGCACTACTGGTGATCGCGTGGTCGTGTTGTTGGTGGTGGCAGTTGGTGGCAATGGTAATATTATTTTTATTTTTGAGGGGGGGGGACTACATACGCAATCGTGTCAGGCAGCAAACACAAACATTGTCAGTGTGTGTATACGGGGGGAGGGGGGGGAAGGGGGGGGCATTACCACGGCACACGGCCACCTCAGGCAGGCAGGCAGGCAGGCAGGCGTGAGGTGCTCCACGCCTCGCCCCGACACAGAACACTCCCTGCGTCGCCTCCTGCTGGTTTAACACGAAAAGACAGACACGACGGCGACAGGAAGTAAGGACCAGGAAGCAGACACAACACACAGACCTGGCTAAGTTATGGAGGGTCATCAGGTTGAACTGCATCACCGCCCTAACACACAACATAATGAGAGGGCCGCAACACACCGCGTGGCAGTAACGTTGACGGACGCTTCCTAATTACTACCGTGTGGCTGGGGGAAGGTCAGCCACCTGTCTCATTAGTCAAGTCTGGTCCACCACATCGTGCAACCACGTCCAGATTTCCACTAATTATATAACTTCCGTCTTTGATTCCTTTTATGTTTTGCCCGCTGTTAAGTCAGTGGTGGGGAGATACCGAGTCTGTCTCTCTCTCTCTCTCTCTCTCTCTCTCTCTCTCTCTCTCTCTCTCTCTGTCTCTCTCTCTCTTGGTTTAATATTCATACTATAAGGACCCAGTCTACCAACACGCGACCTTCTTCAGTGGCTTTACCTGTACTAATCACCAACCATTCTCACCTGTCTGTAAATTGAAACAGACAAACACATGACCATAAGTGATGAAAATAAAAGTGAATTAGTTAAGATTCCAGTGATTGTATGGAGTCGTGTGTGTGTCGCCGTGTACGTCGTGTGTGTGTCGCCGTGTACGTCGTGTGCGTGTCGTAATCGTAATGTGAACGCATTAAAACTCTTCAAGTCATTTACACATCTCCTTGAAACTTGGCAAGATCAATGGTTTCCCTTAAAAGCTTGGACGAGTTTGAGTTGAGTCAAGATCTGATTAAGAATGGAGATTTGGCGACCAATTTTCCTCCAAGTCTTCTACAACCACGGGAGTCAGATCATCCGGGGATATATCACGTGTACGACTTCTGGTGAAAACTTACACACGACGTCTGGTTAATGTGTGGGACTGGTCAGACATCTTAAAATACAGGCTGTGAGACTCCCAGATTAAAATGGATTATAGCAATTGTAAAACAACTAAAACGTAGCTGAGCCGAGAGAGGGGGAGGGGGAGGAGGGAGTCTAATTTACTACACACACACACCTGACATCAAAACACAACCATCAAGGTGTGTGTGTGTGTGTGTGTGTGTGTGTCTCTGTACCTAAATACTTGTATCATGTACCAAACAAAACAACAATAATTAATAGTCAGGTGTGTTGGAGATACATACGTGTATATAATTACTTCCCAACACACCTGGTCGCCTCATTTTATGTTAATTTATGAGCAGAACAATATCCCCTCCCTTTCCTCTTTCTCCTCTCCTCCCTCCCCTCCTTACACCCTTAATTGCACCTCGTCATAATTTCACAACATAACCACTTTAAAATATATATATATATATGAAACTTAGCAACAAATTAAAAAAAAAATCAATTAAAACTTTTTGCCCAGACAAGTTCTCTTTACGAGGAACCAGAAAAAAGGAAAAGTTTTTAAGATGGATGAAAAATGCTTTGTGTGTGTGTGTGTGTGTGTGTGTGTGTGTGTGTGTGTGTGTGTGTGTGTGTGTGTGTCTGTGTGTGTGTGTGTGTGTGTCTGTGTGTGTGTGTGTGAAGAGTTCAAACTTTACAATAAATTATATCAAAACAATGACAATTCTTCGCCTGTTCTAACACACACACACACACACACACACACACACACACCTATATGCAATTCTAGTAAATTATTCTGTAAACATACCAACTTATGCAACTCATCAATCAATTTCCATTTCTACAAGTCATTTCAACTCAATTTTATTTTGCTAATAACGTAAAGAATTTGGTTTTGTCATTCTTAATTATTTACATTTTCAATAAACCATAAATTATTATTATTACTATTATTATTTTACGCACATAAACAACAAACAAATGCAAACAAACAAACAAACAAACAAACTCAAACAATATACACACACTATTACAGACCAATAAACGAATCTACTCGCTTTCTCATTCACTCTCTTCGACCAATCAAAATGTCCCTTTCTTAATCACTACCATCCACCAATCAGAATGTTCCTACTTCTCTCGCTATCACCGACCAATCAGAACGCTCCTACCTCTAGCTATCAACACCCAATCAGTACCTCCTCCCTCCTTATCATCAACCAATCAGAACGCTCCTACCTCTTTCTCATCATCAACCAATCAGAACACTCCTACCTTCCTCGCTATCACCGACCAATCAGAACGGTACAAAGAGAAGTCTCAATAAATCAAGGAGTTTAAAGAACAACAATAGGATTTTTTTCTATTATTTATTTGCATTATTTATCATATGGAGAGGAAGGAAGGAAGGAAGGAGAAGGGGACATAATAATGCTTTTAAGCACGACACCTATTGAATGTCTCAGGGTGCTATACATACGCTGCCAGTCGCTATAAACTCGTTCCTATACGCTATACAAACGTGCTCTCTCTCTCTCTCTCTCTCTCTCTCTCTCTCTTTTTAAAAGGGGCAGCCACTGATTTAAAAAGTAATTAATCTTATCTTTTCGGCACTTTGACCACAAGATAAAAATTTCTTGGTTGCTGAAAGTGTACTGTTTTTTTTAGAGTTTTTCACAGTGGTAGTGAGGATAAACGGGGTTCTATTTTCCTGTTGGAGCCTGGTCTTGTGAAGGAAGGAGGAGGGAGAGGAGAAAGGAGGAGGAGGGGGAGGAAGGGGGAGAGGAGGAGGGAGGAGAAGGAGGAGGAGGAAGGGGGAGGTTGCCTGGTACAATGACGACCGTGACAAATTATATTATTATTATGATGATTTATTCACTGGAGAGAAAAAAAATTATGAGATCTTTTTTGTTTATTCAAGTGGAGAGGGGTGTGGTAGGCGGGGGTGAGGGTGGGGGTGGGCGGGGGTGAGGGTAGGGTGGGCGGGGGTTGAGGGTGGGAGTGGGGGTGAGGGGTGGGTGGGCGGGGGGAATGTAGCATTGTTATTCATGAATTAATTTGATGGCTTTTGTTGTACACGATAACAGAGAGAGAGGTGGTGTGTGTGTGTGTGTGTGTGTGTGTGTGTGTGTGTGTGTGTGTGTGTGTGTGTGTGTGGTGTGTGTGTGTGTGTGTGTGTGTGTGTGTGTGTGTGTGTGTGTGTGTGTGTGTGTGTGTGGTGTGTTGTGTGTGGTGGAGGTATTGATGTTATGTTGTATGCGTGTGGAGGTTGTGTAGAGGCAGTGGTGGTGGAGGTTGTGGTAGAGGCAGTGGTGTGTGTGGAGGTTGTGGTAGAGCAGTGGTGTGTGTGGAGGTTGTGGTAGAGGCAGTGGTGGTGTGGAGGTGAGAGGGTGGTGTTTGGAGGTTGTGGTAGAGGTGGTGTTTGGAGGTTGTGGTAGCAGGTGTTTGGAGGTTGTAGAGGCAGTGATGTGTGAGGTTGTGGTAGAGGCAGTGGTGTTTGGAGGTTGTGGTAGAGGCAGTGATGTGTGGCGGTTGTAGAGGCAGTGATGTGTGTGGCGGTTGTAGAGGCAGTGGTGGTGGAGGTTGTGGTAGAGGCAGTGATGTGTGTGGCGGTTGTGGTAGAGGCAGTGATGTGTGTGGAGGTTGTGGTAGAGAGCAGTGATGTGTGGCGGTTGTAGAGGCAGTGATGTGTGTGGCGTGTGGTAGAGGCAGTGATGTGTGGCGGTTGTGGTAGAGGCAGTGGTGGTGTGGAGGTTGTGGTAGAGGCAGTGATGTGTGTGGAGGTTGTGGTAGAGGCAGTGATGTGTGTGGAGGTTGTGGTAGAGGCAGTGATGTTTGTGGCGGTTGTGGTAGAGGCAGTGATGTGTGTGGCGGTTGTGGTAGAGGCAGTGATGTGTGTGGCGGTTGTGGTAGAGGCAGGTGTGTGGCGGTTGTAGAGGCAGTGGTGTGCAGTGATGTGTGTGTGTGAGGTTGTGTAGAGGCAGTGATGTGTGTGGCGGTTGTGGTAGAGGCAGTGGTGTGTGTGGAGGTTGTGGTAGAGGCAGTGATGTGTGTGGCGGTTGTGGTAGAGGCAGTGATGTGGCGGTTGTGGTAGAGGCAGTGATGTGTGTGGAGGTTGTAGAGGCAGTGATGTGTGGAGTTGTGGTAGAGGCAGTGATGTGTGTGGCGGTTGTGGTAGAGGCAGTGATGTGTGGCGGTTGTAGAGGCAGTGATGTGTGGCGGTTGTGGTAGAGGCAGTGGTGTGTGTGGAGGTTGTAGAGAAGTTGTGTTTCAATCGCCCATTCTTTACAACATACACTACACGTATTGACACACACACACACAAACAAAAACCCACATCTATTCCCTTCAATGACAGCTTTCCGATTTTTTTTTTTTACTTTTTTTGTAATATTCAAACCATAAACAAAGGGGAGACTATTCGCTTCTTTTATTTACTTGTGTTGTGTTTTTCTCAGGACGACTTGCGTGATTGTAGTGTTTTTTCTTTCTATTCAACACCAGATGAACGTCATTACACACCGGCCACTATACCATCACTGGTCGTAGTAGCCGGTGTTCCGTTGTTCACTCAAGTACGATGTCGTCAGCGCGGCGGAACAATATACCTTTAAAACACAAGCGCCAGGTTAGGCAGAAGGCAAGAGTACATTAGTCTAGTATTAATGAACGTAAAGAAGACTTCAACTGTATGAAACAACGCCAGTGTGGGGCAGAAACCGAACGTACTTTCGTTTGGTTTAATGAAAGTAAACAGGGCGGGGTTCGTACGTCTGGCATGGATGATCGTAAACATGTGTGTGTGTGTGTGTGTGTGTGTGTGTGTGTTACAAATCTGCTATCAAATGGCAAAAATAAAAAAAAATGGACAAATTGGGATACACACACAAACATAATACTAAAATACAAACACGATTAACCACTAAACCACAACATCCTGGATTATATAGATAAATAAACAAATATTATATGATTATTTAGTGGAGCAAAATAATCGCCCCAGAGGACAAGGAGACCAGGTCAGTGTGTGTCGCTATGCTGGGGTGGCGGGCCAGTTGGACGACGGCGTGGATGTGTCCTCGTCTTTCCCTTCCACCCTCCATAAAGATATCCTACTGCCCTACCTTCCACCTCTGAACCCCCCTTGGCCCTCCCACCTCCCTTTCTCGGGGTATCCTTCTCCACTATTCTCCTTCGCTGCTTGGGGTGTCCTACTGCCCCTCCCCCCACCTTCGCCTCCTGCAGTTCAATCTGTCAATACAAGGCCATTCACTACGACTACCCTAACACCACCATCACTATCACCACACCACAACTATAACGTCACCAGTACCTCACCGTCACCAGTACCACACCGTCACCAGTACCTCACCGTCACCAGTACCTCACCGTCACCAGTACCTCACCATCACCACCTCGTGCCCCCCACACACACACACGCCTCTTGCCTCACCGGCGGGTATTGTCTTCTCTCAGGTGAGCAGCAGCACTGAATAGTTTCAACATTTTATATCATCAAAAATAAACACGTCAATTTACATATATAATTAAATATATTCTGGTGGAGCGCTATTAAAAGACGGTATATTTCAGCTCTCTCTCTCCTCATCGTTTCAGGTTCTCCCTCTCACTCTCCCATCCATTTTCTCGCCTTTATATTGAAGACGAGGGTTTTCCCGACAAGTCGTTACTGAAACACGCGCCGAGGAAAAGAAAATCGGATGTTGTGGTCGGGAGAGGAAGGGGGATTTGGAGATCAGGGAGAGAAGGGGGGAGGGAGGAGAGAGGAAAGGGAAGGAGGAGGGAAGGAGAGGAAAGGAAGGAGGAGGAGGAAAGGAGGGAGAGAGGGAAATGAGGGGTAGGAAGGAGAGAGAGAGAAGAAAGGAAGGAAGGAAGAAAAGGAAGGGGGAGGGAGGGAGGAGTACTACTATTAAGCATTACATCTCCTCTTGTATCGACCAATCGTAACCATTAATCTCCCTGACTGATACTTCTGATTGGCTACCGGGAGACACCATCCTTCTTGCCATCCCAGATCTCTCTTCTTTTCCATCTCGCTTTTCATTGGCTGAATCACATACGACTCCCCAAGCTACATAAATTCCTGATTGGCTAACCCACATACCGCCTCGACCAATAGCGAGTCTCAATTCTCAAGCCTGTCGCAAGATCAAAATACTTGCTAGGTTGGTTGAAGAGAAAGCGGGTAACTTATGGTCGAGTTTAATGGCATTTCCGACGTTAATTTAGTAGCCCGTCCCTATGTGAGTATTAGAGGAGTATTCCAATTAAATGCATTCTCAGATCTTCAGTTAGGTGGGCGGGAGGGAGGAGGGAGGCTATGTCTGACCCTGCGCCCCTGTGACGAAGTCCTGATTCCGGGTATCCAGTTTAGTCCTACACACTAATGCCCAGGGCGGTGAACTGAGACCTGTTGGGGGGAGGGGTGAGCTGAGATCTACTGGGAATCACAGGGGGTGGAATTGAGCCTTTAGTGGCAGTCTCAGGAGTGGCGGTGACGCTAAGAGATGATATAAGTCCCAGAACGAGGCTGACGCTGAGAGCTGGTGGGTGTATCAAGGAGGAGGAGGAGGAGGAGGGAGGGTGGTAATGAGAGTTGCTGCTGCTGGGAGTCTCAGGGCCGAGTTGAGAGCAATAACTGGGTTATCAGTATCGACTAATCTCGCTAAGCAGATTATCTAAGCGATGACGTCATTGTTATCATTATATTACTTACGATACTGTGACGGGGAGACATATACACACACACACACACACACACATATCACAGACCAAAAACATCCTCTCTCCAGACTATCCCACATAAGGACCACTGTAGCCTGAGCTGTGGTACGTGACGCCTCGGACTAGCCGATACGAAGTCACGAGGCCGCCAAGAGAAGGACTGAGAGGGGGGGATTAGCTGACTGTAACTTGAAACGTATTTATATAAGTTTGACGACTATATATATAAATCATGTTATTTATCCTTTTTAGTAAGTGTAAATATTATATATAAAATAATCTGATATATTTACTAGACTGTGATGAAGAAAAATATAAGTTAGTGTAATAAATTGTTGAATTATTTTTTGAGTTTTGTGATTTTATTGTCAACTTTTATTCCTTTGTTTATAATTGTCGTTTCCGGTAGAGATACGGGAATAACAAACACCTGTCCGACCTCCCGTGTGTGTGTGTGTGTGTTTCTCCATGCGTCCATCCGGTATATCACACACACACACACACACACACACACACACACACACACACACACACACACACACACACATACACACACACACGCCATTACAATGACATTACACATTAAGAGATCACAAATGGCATCACTACGAGCCTTCAGCGCATCTCTCATAACACCTCACAAGACCACACACTCCTTAACAAACTACTAACTAAACCACTACAAGTTATAGCAATTATGTAGTATCTTTAACTTGCCTCAACTTCAACAAGCTATTAAATTATCAACCAACATCACTTATAAACACCACTAACTACCCCCATTAACTATTGTGACACCACTAACTACCATCATTAACTATTGACACACCACTAACTAACACCATTAACTATTAGAATATCTCACTAACTACCACCTCTCTCTCCTTCCTTCCTTTCTTTACTGGTGTCAAGGATCGCCAGGCTTTTCCCAGCGCCTCCACTGGCATTAAACGAATAGGAAATATACTGTGTCTATCCACGCTTATGGTATTTGTGACGCCTGGCTGGTGGTGGTGGGGTGGGTGGGTGGGTGGTGGTGTGGGTGGGGTGGGGTGGTGGGGTGGGTGGTGGGGGTGGAGGTGGTGGGGTGGTGGTGGTGGGGTGGGTGGTGGGTGGTGGGTGGTGGTGGTGGGTGGTGGTGGAGGTGGTGGGTGGGTGGTGGTGGGGGTGGGGTGGTGGTGGGGTGGGGTGGGGTGGTGGGGTGGTGGTGGTGGGGTGGTGGTGGGTGGAGGTGGGTGGTGGAGGTGGGGGGTGGGTGGTGGTGGGGTGGAGGTGGTGGGGTGGGAGGTGGTGGGGTGGTGGGGTGGGGTGGGGGTGGGGTGGTGGTGGGGCTGGTGGTGGTGGTGGGGTGGTGGTGGTGGTGGTGGTGGGTGGTGGGGTGGTGGTGGTGGTGGTGGTGGTGGTGGGGTGGTGGTGGGGTGGTGGTGGGGGGGGGTGGTGGTGGTGGGGTGGTGGTGGTGGTGGTGGTGGGGGTGGTGGTGGTGGTGGTGGTGGGGGTGGGGTGGTGGTGGTGGGGGGTGGTGGGTGGGTGGTGTGGGTAGGGGTGGGGGTGGGGTGGTGGTGGGGTGGGGTGGTGGTGGGGTGGGAGGTGATGGGGGTGGTGGTGGTGGGTGGGAGGGGGGTGGTGAGGTGGGGGTGGGTGGTGGTGGTGGGGGTGGAGGGTGGTGGGGGGGTGGAGGTGGTGGGGTGGTGGGTGGGGGGTGGGGGTGGTGGTAGGCTGGTGGTGGTGGTAGAAGAGGTGGTGGTGGAGGGAAGGTGGCAGATTGGTAGTGGTAGCAATAATAGTAGTAGTAGTATTCGTGTGGTAGAGACAGAGGGTAGTAGTAGCTATTGGGGGACGCTGGAGGCCACTTGAAAAAAGTAAGTACGGTTGGCCAGTGGATGGTTTGCCCTCCCAATGCGTGTGTGGCTCTTCCTATGACAGCGATCACGCCATGGTGTGCAAGAAAGGGGGCTTCATATGCATGAGGCATGACGAAGTAAGGGACCTTACAGCAAATATGTTGAAGGAAATCTGCCGGGATGTCATGGTAGAACCGACCCTCCTTCCATTGGATGGTGAGATCTTCCAACACAGGACTTCAAACACATCTAACGAAGCCCGTGTGACGTCAGTGCTCGAGGATTCTGGACGCGGGGACAGCGAGCTTTCTTCGACATCAGGATTTTTTATCCCATGGCCGCATGTCACCGTAACCTAGCTCTCGATGCTGCACATAGGAGGAACGAGAACGACAAGAGAAGGGCATATGGGGAGAGAATTCAAAACGTTGATCAAGGCAGCTTCACTCCTCTAGTGTTCACAACCTCTGGTGGGATGGGCCCAAGTGCAAGATGTTTCTACGCCAGACTCGCGGAGTTGATCTCCGAACAGAAGCAGCAGCCCAGAAGTTATGTTACAGCCTGGATGAGATGTCGACTGTCCTTCTCTCTCCTTCGGTCGGCTTTGCTCTGCCTCAGGGGAACGAGAGCTTCTGCCCCTACTCCGACAACTGCTGCAGATATTGACTATGAGGCTACAGTCACTGAATGCCGCATAGATCTGCGGCTCAACTAATTTAACACAGATAGGATAGCTTATTATGTATTAGGATATTTAATATTAAGGTAAATAAATGGTGGCGAAGGTGTGGCTATTGGGGGAGGCTGGAGGCCACGTATGAAAAAAAAAAAAAAAAAAAAAAAAAAAAAAATTAGTAGTAGTGACGGGTGAAGGAAAGCAAAACACCGATGACGTGGCAAGAAAATTTGGAAACAAAATGCGTGTGGGAAAAGTGTCTCTTGCGGTAAGATCTCTCACACAGGAATCCTCCGGTGGGGTGATGCCAATAAACAGAGAGACATTAAAACTATTGAAAGAGAAACATCCCCCTGCAAGCGAAGATGAAGGCATCAGGTTCCAGGGTGACTGTATCCCACCAAATGCTGTCCTGTTCGAGAAAATAACAGGAGAGATGGTGTGGAAAAAGGCACTGAAGACTCGAGGAGGAGCCGGCCCTTCAGGTCTAGATGCAAACGGTTGGAGAGTCATCCTCAGCACAAACAAGTTTGGCCCTGTAGCAAGCGAGCTCTGCACTGCCATTGCCGCCCTTGCAAGAAAGCTTGCATCCTCTTGCTGCCATCACCTCCAGGCCCTGACGGCCTGCCGCCTTATTCCTCTGGAAAAGAAACCAGGATGTAGACCTATAGGGGTGGGGGAAGTGCTGAGGCGGATCATCGGAAAGTGCATAATGGAGGTGGTAAAGGATGATGTCAGGGCAGCAGCAGGGAACCTACAAGTGTGTGCTGGCCACCAGGCTGGTGGGGAGGCGGCCATTCACGCCATGAGATTGATATTTGAGCAGCGTGATTGTGAGGCCGTTCTCCTGGTGGATGCTTCAAACGCATTCAACATACTTAACCGCAAGGCTGCACTGCACAACATCAAGATCAAGTGTCCAAGCTTTGCGATGTATGTTGAAAATTCGTATAGGAATCCTTCAGACCTCTACATTGTAAATAACAAGGCTCTACGAGGTGATACCATCCTACAGTCGACCGAGGGAACAACACAGGGGGACCCCGTTGCAATGGCAATGTATGCAATTGGCCTATCAGTGCTCCAACAAGAAATAAAATTTGAAACAGCTGGGGTCAAACAAGTGGCATATGCTGATGACCTTACAGGAGCAGGAAAAGTGGAGTGCATCAAAAAGTGGTGGGACCTGGTAACATCGCGAGGTCCACAAATAGGGTACCACCCAAACGCCAGCAAGTCCTTCCTCATCGTGAAGCCAGAACATTATGAACGGGCATTGGAGGTTTTTGGCGGAAGTGAGGTCAAAATAACTAAGGACGGCCAAAGACATCTAGGCGCAATAATTGGCACTACGGACTTCAAGACAGAGTACGTGGCGGGAAAGGTGAATGAGTGGGTGAGTGAAATCCAAGCTCTGTCTGAGATTGCTAACACAGAGCCACATGCGGCCTTTGCAGCATTCACCCATGGAGTCAAGCATCGCTGGAACTACCTGATGTGCACCATCCCTGAGATTGGACCCCTCCTCCACCCTCTGGAAGAAGCTATCAGTGTCAAGTTCATTAACAAACTAGTGAAACACCCTGACTTAACCCCAGCAGAAAGAGCACTTCTTGCACTTTCACCATGACTGGGAGGGATGGGATTAACTAATCCAGAGGAGATTGCTGCCACTGAACATCAAAATTCACTTAAGCTCACGGCAGCCCTCACGGACCTCATAATAGCCCAGAATGCAACAGGGGAAGTGGATACCAGCGAAGTAAATAAGATTCGTAGGTCCATTACGACAGATCGACAGCACTGCCAAAATGAAAAGTTGCAGCAACTATTGCTGCAGGTTCCAGAAAATTTGAAAAAAAGTAGCTATAACGCAAGAGGTGGGCGCCTCGAACTGGTTAACTACGTTACCGATAAGGGCAAATGGTTTCAGTCTTATTAAACAAGAATTTACAGATGCCATTGCTCTAAGGTACGGTTGGCCAGTAGAAGGTTTGCCGTCCCAATGCGTGTGTGGCTCTTCCTATGATGGCGATCACGCCATGGTTTGCAAGAAGGGGGGCTTCATATGCATGAGGCATGACGAGGTAAGGGATCTCACAGCAAATATGTTGAAGGAAATCTGCCGGGACGTCATGGTAGAACCGACCCTCCTTCCATTGGATGGCGAGATCTTCCAACACAGGACTTCAAACACATCTAACGAAGCCCGCGTGGACGTCAGTGCTCGAGGATTCTGGACGCGGGGACAGCGAACTTTCTTCGACATCAGGATTTTTGATCCCATGGCCGCATGTCACCGTAACCTAGCTCTCGATGCTGCACATAGGAGGAACGAGAACGACAAGAGAAGGGCATATGGGGAGAGAATTCAAAACGTTGATCAAGGCAGCTTCACTCCTCTAGTGTTCACAACCTCTGGTGGGATGGGCCCAAGTGCAAGATGTTTCTACGCCAGACTCGCGGAGTTGATCTCCGAACAGAAGCAGCAGCCCAGAAGTTATGTTACAGCCTGGATGAGATGTCGACTGTCTTTCTCTCTCCTTCGGTCGGCTTTGCTTTGCCTCAGGGGAACGAGAGCTTCTGCCCCTGCTCCGACAACTGCTGCAGATATTGACTATGAGGCTACAGTCACTGAATGCCGCATGGATCTGCGGCTCAACTAATTTAACACAGATAGGATAGCTTCTTATGTATTAGGATATTTAATATTAAGGTAAATAAATGGTGGCGAAGGTGTGGCTATTGGGGGAGGCTGGAGGCCACGTTTAAAAAAAAAAAAGTAGTAGTAGTAGTAGTAGTAGCAGTAGTGGTGGTGGTGGTGGTGGTGGTGAAGAGGAAAGTTATAATGGTGGTAGTTGTGACAGTGACGGTGGTGGTTTTAGTAATAATGATGATGATGATGATGATGATGATGATGATGATGATGACGCTGCCTACAGGTGGGTATTACGGAAGAGATATCTGGGGGATCACTCTTGGGGGTACACTCTTGGGGGTCACTCTTGATCACTCTTGGGGTTCACTCTGGGAGGGTTCACTCTGGGGGAGGGTCACTGGAGAGGTTACTCTGGGGGAACACTGGGGGTCACTCTGGGGGTCACAAATGTCTCCCCATATTTTAGATCTGGGAGACAAGAAGCGAGAAGCAGGTGTGTGGGGGAGCAGCAGGTGTGTGGAAGAGCTGCAGGTGTGTGGAAGAGCAGCAGGTGTGTGGAAGTACAGCAGGTGTGTGGAGGAACAGCAGGTGTGTGGAGGAGCAGCAAGTGTGTGGAGGAGCAGCAAGTGTGTGGAGGGGCAGCAGGTGTGTGGAAGAGCAGCTGGTGTGTGGACGAGAAGCAGGTGTGTAGAAGGTGTGTGGAGGAGCACGTACGAGAAGAAACACAGCAGGGAGGGAAATCAGGCGTGAAAGTCCTTCCTCACATCTCACCACCACCAGCCCTCACAACCCGGGTCCTGCCTCACACCTCACCACCACCAGCCCTCACAACCCGGGTCCTGCCTCACACCTCACTACCTACCCTCACAACCCGTGTCCTCCCTCACACCTCACCACCAGCCCTCACAACCTCTCCCTCACAGTGCTGGAGATAAATTATTCTTTCTGCCATTTTTATATCATCGAATCATGTCAAAGTGAAGAGCAACTCAGAATAAACCTCTCTCCAGCATCTTCCTCTTCCTCCTCCTCTTCCTCTTCCTCCTCCTCTTCTTCTTCTTAATCCTCCTCTTCCGCCCGTTCTTATTCTTTCTTCTGTTTTTCCTCCCTCTTAAATTCTTCTTCCACTTCCTCAACCTCTTCTTCTTCTTCCTCCTCCTCCTCCTCATCTTTGTCCTCCTCCACCTCTTCTTCTTCCCCCTCCTCTTCTTGAGAGAGTAAGGGCCGTGAGCTAGACCTTGAGGGTGAGGGTCGAGGGCTGGCGGGTGTCTCGGGTGATCACGCTCCTTACAAAAAAATCCTCCATATTTCTCACACACGGCTGAGTAGCTCTGGTGGTGGTGGTGGTGATGGTAGTAGTGATGGTGGTGATGGTGGTGAAATGATGATGGTGATGATTGTACTGGTGGTGAAATTGTGTTAGTGGTGGTGGTGAATGTGGTCGTGGTGGTGATGGTGAATGGTGGCAGAAGATGGTGGTGGCGATAATTGGTGGTAAATGGTGGTAGCTGTGAATAGTGGTAGGTGATAGTGGCAATGACAACAGTAACAGCGATAAGTGATAAAGACAGTACATAGCAGCAATAGGCGATAGTGGCAGAGATGACAGCAGAGGGCAGGAAGGCGGCCACAATCCAGAATGAGGCGATAGTGACAGAGGAATGCCATAAGGCCACTGGAGGAAATATCGTGTCGAGGGAAAAAACTTAATTAGCAACATCTCATCCCTGATATATGACTGTGTGGGAGGTCGTACCTATGTATCTTCTGGGAGACTCTTGGTGACTATGTATCTTCTGGGAGACTCTTGGAGACTCTTGGTGACTATGTATCTTCTGGGAGACTCTTGGAGACTCTTGGTGATTATGTATCTTCTCGGAGACTCTTGGAGACTCTTGGTGACTATGTATCTTCTCGGAGACTCTTGGAGACTCTTGGTGACTATGTATCTTCTCGGAGACTCTTGGAGACTCTTGGTGACTATGTATCTTCTTGGAGACTTAATAGACTGTGTATCTCCATGGGGATTCTTGGAGACTCTTGGACCGTCTTGGAGACCATCTTTGAGATTCTTAACCATGTTCTTGTACACTCTTGGAGACCATTTGGGAAGCACTTCAAGGAAACATTATCTCCCACATCTAACCTTCACTCAGGGTTACTCCAAGGTGTTAATCTTTCTCCGATTTTCTTTCGTCTTTTTTTTCTTTCACTCCCGATCATGCGTCTCTCTCTCTCTCTCTCTCTCTCTCTGGAACAACATCTCCGGATTCCCTTAGCCGATCTGTTCCAAAATTTGGTACACCAGCGCCTTGGTAATGGGACAACATCTGGTACTGTTTCCGAGGTGTTCTGACCTCCTCTTACTTCCCCCTGTTTGCGGATTTTGTGGGAAATGATCCAGTATCCTGCGTTCATTGTGGGGTTACAGTACGCATTTCAAACTCGACTCATAAAGAATGTATTATGGAGTGAGGAATAGAAAGCTCTAAACCTTACCTAATACACTATGTTATTATCTTATGTATCTCGGTGAGCTCTATATATAACATGTAGTGCTTGACTGTAGATCACACTAACCAACGTGGATATCTTAAAATACATCATGTATATAGTGAAGAGCTCTATACCTCGCCTTCTAGCTACACATATTTAGCTCGACTAGGGCTCCTCATATCACAGAGCCCCGTCCAAAAACCAGCGAAGCATAGTGTGGAAACTTCATATCCAGAACAGTCAGCCAATGGAGCGATGAGAATTGAAACTGGTTCGTCGTATATATAATATTACTCTACGTCTCTGCTCGTCGATAATAAAAGTCAGTTTTCCATGATAAAGATACAAAAAATACGGACTGTAAGACCAGTTCTCCATTACCACAATCAAGCGGGAGAGTTGGTTCGGGTTTTTGAGAATGATTTAGCTAATGCAGATCAGTTAATACCACACGCCCAAGCTGCCATTCCTACCAGCTTCAAATAAATGTTGTTCTATATAACAAAATTACATCACTCCTGAACCACCAGATTTGTTATTCCCAGCTCGAACAGACGGCGGCTGTAGAGGTTCATCAAGTACAGAGTTATTAAGGTAGTTCATTACATTGCTGTTGACCCATCAGATTGCTGCTGTTACTCGCTGTCCCCAGATAGTGTGTGTGTGTCAGCCGGGTTATCGAGACGCTACAATGTAATTTAAAACAATTATAGTTAAGGTTCATGAATCATTTACCCAGACTGAGCACCTCGTCACGGATCCTCCACCTCCCCCTTCAGCGTGGCACTCATGCAGGCGTACCTACTGCCATCCCCCACAACTCCAGGTCTCAGTTAACTATTGGAAAACTGTCCAAAACTTTTACGGGGGGAGAAACGAGTTGGGTTAAGAAGTCCTGTGCCCACTCACCCGGGCCATGGTTAAGGTTCTCAGAGGGTACTGAGATAATCTGTCCCCTATCTCTTCCCTTTCACCTGATGACAGAACGTAAGGCAGACGCTCGGGGCATTTTATTATCGTCGCGACTACAACGAGTAGAAGTGACTGATCACCAGGACTCTGTACCCACCAGGAGTCAGCTGTGGGTGGTCCCCTCCGAGAGTTACACCACAGTTACTCTTATCAAGCATTATATTCACGATAATGTAGTCAATAAAACCTAACATGAAAGACGTGTGACAGAAATAGTCTCACATATCATCCAAATAAAACTTTCTAGTGATATAAAATTTTGCTGAAGCTAAATAAATTAAATATAATTCAGCGTAAAGATTATAAATATAAATTAAGAACGATAATATATTTTTAATTTATCACTATTATTACACAGTACCTGATTTTAACCAACATGGTGTAGCCTGGAGGTGGTGACGAGGCAGGTAGGCCCTTGAGGGTGTGTGACGTGTGTTTTGTCTCCTCACTTGAGCCACAACGCCATTCACCCTCGAAAATGACGCCTCCAGCCGCTGCAAAATTCCTTCTCTCGGAGAGTAAGAGACTCCTGGATTATCTCACGACCGAGTGGGAGAGTCTCAACCAGCACCCTTGACTAGTGAGGACTTCTCGACCAATGGGGCTGTCGACCAAGAGTACTTTCAACCAGTACTCTCGACCAGGAGCCGTTTCAGCAATCACGATCACACCTGAGCACCTCAATAACTCCCTCCAGCTCCTCCTCTTCCAATTACCACACCTTATCCCCCCCCCTCCAACATACAGCACA
This sequence comes from Homarus americanus, assembly GCF_018991925.1. Taxonomy (NCBI): domain Eukaryota; kingdom Metazoa; phylum Arthropoda; class Malacostraca; order Decapoda; family Nephropidae; genus Homarus; species Homarus americanus. Next base: position 231,920 of record NW_024711650.1, on the reverse strand, counting down.
GATAACCCCAGCCAGTTAGACGATACCACAACCCTCACACCACAACACACTGTCCCCGACTACCGTGCAGCGAGGGTACAGAGACCAAGAGGGAGGGAGGTAGGAAGGAGGAGAGGGGTAAAGGAGGAGGAGGGGGGTAAGGGAAGAAGAGGGGTAAGGGAGGAACAGGGAGAGGGGGAGGGAGGTAGGTAGGGCGGGAAGGAGACAATGGAGGTGTACCGGAAAGGTATATTACAATAACAATGATGTGTGGCAAGGGAGGTGGAACAATGAGCCAGGGACTGATGATGAGGTTGTCCCGCACCATCACTATCACTATCACCATCACTATCACCATTACTATCACCATCACTATCACCATCACTATCACCATCACTATCACCATCACTATCACCATCACTATCACCCTCACTATCACTATCACCATCACTATCACCATCACTATCACCATCCTTTTGTATTCTGTTTCTTCCTTAATCACTTAGTTACAATTTCTGGTTCGCTCCACATATGATCTGAACTGACCTGACCTGACCTTTCCTTCTCTCTCACCTGAACAGACCTGACCTTTACCTTCTGTCTCACCTGAACTGACCTGACTTGACCTTCTCTCTCACCTGAACTGACCTGACCTTTACCTTCCGTCTCACCTGAACTGACCTGACTTGACTTTTCCTTCTCCCTCACCTGACCTGACAGACAACCTTTGGGAGGATGAGTAGGATCGGTGGAGAGATGGGAGACGTGGATGTGTGGATGAGGCTGGGACAGGTGACGCAGGTGAATGAGTTGGTTGGGTGGATGAGGTACGGATGGTTGACGTGGTGAGGAGGAAGAATGGGTGAGGTTATGTGGGGATATAATTACTTTATTGGTTTAATATACATATAAGGATTCACAGTACATACATATACGTCTCTCTCTCTCTCTCTCTCTCTCTCTCTCTCTCTCTCTCTCTCATTAATTATGTAGTTAAGAGCCGCGTGAATACCTCCCCCTGACAGCGAGTCACACACAAAAAAAATACAAATTTAATTAATATTTTGTATTTGATTAATGAGATATACCTGTTACCAGTGCCGGAGCCTCGGGTGGAAGTATGTCAAGAGAAGAGAAGAGAAAACCAGGTAGGCAGGTTTTGGTTCACGTTAGTTGAAACAAATAACACTCACTAAAGATAACTAACATCAAAGAAATTCCTCGTTAACATCTCCACCACAACCACCCCCACCAGCCTCTTCACCAACACCACTCCCCCACCACCAGCCTCTCCTCCACTACCATCACCCTCTCCACCACCGCTCCTTAGTTGTTGATACACACCTCCACTTGTTTATCCTCTCTCTCTCTCAGCATCAGCCTGTTCACGCCTTAAGAAAATAATCAGTTTCCTAAGACGTGGCAGGACTCAAGTGTCAACCCAGACAAACTCAAGAGTTTTTGTATACCCTCCACACACACACACACACACACACACACACGAACAAACACACACACAAACACACACACACACACACACACACACACTAATTATGTGGTTAAGATCCGTGAACACATGTCAACAAAACTCATTAACACACATACACAAAAGTGACACTCCTCCTCCTCCCCCCAAAAGCCTCACAAACGCAAGAGATCAACATACATCAGTGAGATCAGAAAGAAAGGGTAGTAAGCTGACTCAACACGACTCAAAATGCGAAACACCAATACGATACAAGGGCGTCGACGTGTAATGGAGGTGTAGGGTGTTGGGTGAATATTTTGTTGAGTTAGATGAGACAAAAATTTTTATTTAACGCTGCTGACAAGTTAACATACTGACACGACAGACAGACAGACAGACAGATGGATAGTATAGTTGAGAGGAGGTACAAGCGCTATTCATTCTGTCAGTGTGAAAAAATATATAGTTAAATGTTTGACAAATAAAAAAAAATCATTAAAAAACAACTACATAAAAAATAACAATAATAACAAAAACAACAATAACAATAAGACAACAACAATAATAACAACATATAATACAGGTAATAATAACAAACAACAATAACAAAAGAAATAATAACAGTAATAATAACAACAACCTCACCTTAACAACCCTTCCCAAAACGCCAAGTCGACTATATCCTCATTAATGCAACCTGGAGCGTGCAGTGTAAATATAACACGGACAGGCACTCACGCACGCACGCACTCACAAGCACGCACGCACGAACACGCACACAGAGATATATCAATAAAACATACATGCACGCAGTCTCCATGCATACATACATATAATCCTCGAGCATGACTTAATCCCTCGAATACGATAACTTAATCCCTTGAATACGATAACTTAATCCCTTGAATACGAGTACTTAATCCCTTGAATACGATAACTTAATCCCTCGAATACGATGACTTAATCCCTCGAATACGATAACTTAATCCCTCGAATACGATTACTTAATCCCTTGAATACGATGACTTAATCCCTTGAATACGATAACTTAATCCCTCGAATACGATGACTTAATCCCTCGAATACGATAACTTAATCCCTCGAATACGATAACTTAATCCCTCGAATACGATGACTTAATCCCTCAAATATGATAACTTAACCCTTGATACGATAACAAACTCCTTCATACGATGGCTTAACCCCTTAGTATAGACTCTTAACCCTTTGATTATTATGTCTTAACCCTTTGAATTTGTCCCTTGAGTAAAATAATTCAACTCCATTAATACAATATAATCAAAAGGGTTAAATACATCGTACTCAAGGGGTGAAGACATCGTACTCAAAGGGTGAAGACATCGTACTCAAAGGGTTGAGGCATCTTACTCAAAGGGGAAGACATCGTACTCAAGAGGAGAAGACATCGTACTCAAAGGGTGAAGACATCGTACTCAAAGGGTTAAGGCATCTTACTCAAGGGGTGAAGACATCGTACTCAAAGGGTGAAGACATCGTACTCAAAGTAATCGTACTCAAGGGTCGTACTCAAAGGGTTTAATGTACTCAAGGGGTGAAGACATCGTACTCAAAGGGTGAAGACATCGTACTCAAAGGGTTGAGGCATCTTACTCAAGGGGTGAAGACATCGTACTCAAGAGGAGAAGACATCGTACTCAAAGGGTGAAGACATCGTACTCAAAGGGTTAAGGCATCTTACTCAAGGGGTGAAGACATCGTACTCAAAGGGTGAAGACATCGTACTCAAAGGGTTAAGTCATCGTACTCAAGAGGAGAAGACATCGTACTCAAAGGGTGAAGACATCGTACTCAAAGGGTGAAGACATCGTACTCAAAGGGTTAAGTCATCGTACTCAAGAGGAGAAGACATCGTACTCAAAGGGTGAAGACATCGTACTCAAAGGGTGAAGACATCTTACTCAAGGGGTTAAGACATCGTACTCAAAGGGTTAAGACATCTTACTCAAGGGGTGAAGACATCGTACTCAAGCGCCGTGTATATCTCAATAAATATACTAATTAATAATAACAGAGCTTTTATTAAGGTACCGAAAGAGTTAAAATTCTCCCAAGTAGATTCAACAGGTAAGGTAATTAACTCCTCCCCACAGGTGTTAATTTTTATTCACAACAACATTGGAATGATAAGATGATACTTTTTTTTTTTAATATTTTCTCGTGATTAGGTTAGGGTGGTTGTTGTTGCTGTTCCTTTGGGTAGGGTTGTTGTGGTGGTGATTGTGATGGGAGAGGTGGCTGTGGTGGGAGTGGTGGCTGTGGTGGAAGTGGTGGTTGTAATGGAAGTGGTGGTTGTGGTGAGTGTGGTGGATGTGTTGGGAGTGGTGGCTGTGATAGAAGTGGTGGTTGTGATAGAAGTGGTGGTTGTGATGGAAGTGGTGGCTGTGATGAAAGTGGTGGTTGTGATAGAAGTGGTGGTTGTGATGAAAGTGGTGGCTGTGATGGAAGTGGTGGTTGTGATGAAAGTGGTGGTTGTGATGAGAAGTGGGTGGTGTGTTGTGATAGAAGTGGTGGTTGTGATGGAAGTGGTGGCTGTGATGAAAGTGGTGGTTGTGATAGAAGTGGTGGTTGTGGTGGGAGTGGTGGTTGTGATAGAAGTGGTGGTTGTGATGAAAGTGGTGGCTGTGATGGAAGTGGTGGCTGTGATGGAAGTGGTGGTTGTGGTGAAAGTGGTGGTTGTGATAAAAGTGGTGGTTGTGATAGAAGTGGTGGCTGAGATGGAAGTGGTGGTTGTGGTGGGAGTGGTGGTTGTGATGAAAGTGGTGGTTGTGATAAAAGTGGTGGTTGTGATAGAAGTGGTGGCTGAGATGGAGTGGTGGTTGTGGTGGGAGTGGTGGTTGTGATGAAATTAATTGGTTGTGTTGGAAGTGGTGGTTGTGATAGAAGTGGTGTGGCTGAGATGGAAGTGGTGGTTGTGATAGAGTGGTGGTTGTGTGAGGGTGGGGTGGTGTTTGTGATAGAAGTGGTGGTTGTGGTGGGAAGTGGTGGTTGTGATAGAAGTGGTGGTTGTGGTGGGAGTGGTGGTTGTGATAGAAGTGGTGGCTGAGATGGAAGTGGTGGTTGTGATAGAAGTGGTGGTTGTGGTGGGGTGTGGTGGTTGTGGTGGGAGTGGTGGTTGTGATAGAAGTGGTGGTTGTGGTGGGAGTGGTGGTTGTGATAGAAGTGGTGGTTGTGGTGGGAGTGGTGGTTGTGTAGAGTGGTGGTTGTGATAGAGTGGTGGTTGTGATAGAAGTGGTGGTTGTGATAGAAGTGGTGGTTGTGATAGAAATGGTGTTTGTGATAGAAATGGTGGTTGTGATAGAAGTGGTGGTTGTGATAAAGTGGTGGTTGTGATAGAAGTGGTGGTTGTGGTGGGAGTGGTGGTTGTGATAGAAGTGGTGGTTGATGGGAGTGGGGTAGTTTGTGATAGAAGTGGTGGTTGTGATAGAAGTGGTGGTTGTGATAGAAGTGGTGGTTGTGGTGGGGTGGTGGTTGTGATAGAAGTGGTGGTTGTGGTGGGAGTGGTGGTTGTGATAGAGTGGTGGTTGTGATAAGTGGTGGTTGTGATGAAAGTGGTGGTTGTGATAGAAATGGTGGTTGTGATGGAGTGGTGGTTGTAATTGGGGTGGTGTTTGTGACAGAAGTGGTGGTTGTGATAGAAATGGTGGTTGTGATGGAAGTGGTGGTTGTGATAGAAATGGTGGTTGTGATGGAAGTGGTGGTTGTGATGAAAGTGGTGGTTGTGATAGAAGTCCCTGGCTTTGGTAGATGGTCATGGCAAAGCTCACTTTAACCGGGAACTGAAGTCGTTTGAACTCAAATGGCAGGTCAGTGGTGATGAGAGGTATCCTTGGTATAAAAACGTCCTCTCCTTTAGCTTTTCCTGTCAGTATTGTAGCTTCCAGTACATGTGGCATCATGTTCTTCACCACCAGTCTTGTGCCATTGCAGAGGATTGGTGGTTCAAGATTTCTTAAGAGCATTATAGGAGTTCCAATCTTGAGAGTGAGGTGGTGAGGAGGCATTCCAGCGGGCTCCAAAGAATTAAGGAATTCTGCAGGGTACTGGACTGCTTGGTCCTGGTCGATTACTGTATCAACAGACTTGAATGAGGTCTCACTGCCTGGAAGCTGTCTGAGTAGAGTCATGTTGATTTCAGCCACTGTTTCATTCTTTGGTGCCAGAATAGCGCGTTCACGCAGCCACTTGTGATCCTTGTAGTGGTGGATAATGTTTGGGTAGACCATGTTAGTGAGCTCAGTTGAGGACTTTACAACATTTCCACATCCTTGAGGAATGATTATTTGTCCTTCTGAATCAACAGGGAAAGTTCCATTCCCAATCTGTAGTAGAAGGTTTGCAAACCGTCCAGCATCCTGATCTCCTTGTAGATGTACTCTCATGTTTGTGGATAGGGTGAGTGTCTGAACACTTCTCCAAAGGTATGATGCCTTGAGGCACGCATTCAGTTCATCAGCTGGAGTGCTTCGAGGAATGACAGGTAGGGTCTGGCGAAAGTCTCCAGCAATGACCATTGTAATGCCACCCATGAGCTGGTCATTTTCTCGTATGTCTTGCAAGGTCCTGTTCAATGCTTCAAACGCTAACTTGTGAGACATAGTGCATTCATCCCAGACTATGAGGCTGCATTTTTTTAAGAGTTTTACCTTTGCCGATCCTTTTTTGATGTTGCACACTGGATTCTCATTGTGAGCGAGGTTGAGAGGCAGTTTAAAAGTTGAGTGTGCAGTACGTCCTCCTTCTAGTAGTGTTGCAGCAATACCTGAGGATGCCACAGCAAAAGCAATTTTCCCCTGATGACGCACTTTGGCCAACAGAAGGTTGATCAGGAATGTTTTTCCTGTCCCGCCAGCTGCATCAAGAAAGATCATACCTCCCTGCTCCTCTTGTATCGCTTGCAAGATCTGTTCATAAGCATTTGCTTGATCAGGCACCAAGCATTCAACCTGAATTTGAGTAACGGCATGTACAAGCTGGACAATTTTGTAATTAAGAAGATTTGTGACCAGGTGAGAAGGCCGGGTCACCTGACCATCTGACCTGACCACCAACCGTTGTGTGCTATTTAAAGATTAGTAGGGTCATTACCTAATACCTGACCATTGTGGACCTGGTCTCACCCTCCTCTGTATATATACACCTTGATTTGTATTTCTCTCTCTAGTCTGTACTCAGTGAGTACTACTCACCCCTGAAGATGTGAATTACACGAAAGCGCTTGGGAACTTCGTGTTTTCTTCTTTCCTTGTGGTTATCAGCATATACCTGGATCACGCGCATCTACAGTGATTTACTTGCATATATATATATATATATATATATATATATATATATATATATATATATATATATATATATATATATATATATATATATATATATATATATATGTAACTCTACGGGTTACACACACCACATTTCATTTAACTCTCTCTCTCTCTCTCTTTCTCTGAACTTTAACTTAAATGCTAATCCCATCTTCAACCTTCCCACCCTGTAAACACTTCCCCTAGCTCCCATGCCACCAACGGCAGCAGTACATAGACGATAGGTGACAGGTGCGTCTCTTATTTACCTGTGTCATACCTTGAAATGTGGTGGGGGTAGATGGATAGACAGATAGATGAAAAGAATGCACGCGCGCGCGCTTTTGTGTGTGTGTGTGTGTGTTCCATATCCATACTTAAGGAAATTCAGACACCTTATACTAATTGACCTTTCAGTCAACTCAAAGGCCGTCATAACTCACCACCAAAAAAAAAAAACTTAATTAAACACATCACTATTTCCTTCTTTACCTCTTAGTTAAAGTCAACAGGTATTTCTTTCTCACACACACACACACACACACACACACATTATAAAATATCTTGCGAGTAAACTTTAAAGAATATTATTTGTCAGACATTTTACCTGCCTTCTGTATCGTGTGTTTTAGTCTATGACATTTGAGTTACGAGAGAGTATGTCAAGACGGAATTTCATTAAACATTAAAACACTATTTTTGGCCAGTGTTTGGACAACCTTTACCAACATGACTTGTAGAAGTTTATTTCGGGAGAGATGATTTTATTTCATATATATAAATATATTTTTTTTTAAGAGTGGCTAAATATATTGAGTAAAACATATTTTTCATCTCCAAAGTGAATTTCTTCCCCAAACTCCCGGACTACTGGTGAAAAAAGATGAAATATTATGACGGTAATATCGTATGGAGGAATATCTTATACACAAGTTACATATGAAACCAAGATCAAAGTAAATAAATTAATAATATTATATTTTCCACTACATACACCTACCACTCGTTAACACTTCCCCCACGCCAATTAAAAGTGAATAATGGGTCCAGGAGACATGACGGTACACAAGGAAACAGCATGGCCGGTACTGCTCTCGACCGCCTTCACTTCCCTATTTACAGCTGGGTGAACTGGGAGCGAAAGGGAATCAACCCAAAGACCCCAGGAACAGGAGGCGAGCTCTGTACCCACTCGACCGCTGCGCTCCTCCACGCCAATTAAGATCTTGTTAATATCTGTACCTGGAGGTTACCTGTAATAGTTTAATATTTCGTTCTTGTCCTCGAAACTTCCTTCATTATCCACAATATCGTGTTATCAAGGTCATCTATATTCCTTTTTTATTTCCGAATCTCTCTCTCTCTCTCTCTCTCTCTCTCTCTCTCTCTCCTCCATAATTGTCACCGTAGTGAGTGTAAACAATGTGAGGAATCGAGTACCACTGAATCTTTCATCTCGAAGCACTGTACTACACCATGAAGCACTGTACTACACCAAGAAGCACTGTACTACACCCTAAATCACTGTACTACACCGTGAAGCCCTGTACACCATGAAGCACTGTACTACACCGTAAAGCCCTGTACACCATGCAGCACTGTACTACACCGTGAAGCACTGTACTACACCAAGAAGCACTGTAATACACCATGAAGCATCGTACTACACCATGAAGCACTGTACTACACCATGAAGCACTGTACTACACCAAGAAGCACTGTACTACACCATGAAGCACTGTACTACACCCTGAAGCAGTAATACACCCTGAAGTCCTGCACTAAATCATGAAGCACTGTACTACACCACGAAGCACTGTAATACACCAATGAAGCACTGCACTAAACCATGAAGCATCGTACTACACCATGAAGCACTGTACTACACCCTGAAGCACTGTACTACACCAATGAAGCACCGTAATAGACCATAAAGCACTGTACTACGCCATGAAGCACTGCACTACACCGTGAAGCATTTTCTTACACCATGAAGCACTGTACTACACCATGAAGCACTGTATTACACCATGAAGCACTGTACTACAACATGAAGCACTGTACTACACCATGAAGCACCGTACTACACCATGAAGCACTGTACTACACTCTGAAGCACTCACCTATACCATTAAGCATTGTACTATACCATGAAGCACTGTACTACACCAATGAAGTACTATAATACACCATGAAGCACTGTATTACACCCTGGAGCACTATACTACACTATGAAGCACTGTAGCACACCATGAAGCACTATAGTACACCATGAAGCACTGTAGCACACCATGAAGCACTATACTACACCATGAAGCACTGTACTACACCATGAAACACTGTACTACACCATGTAGTACTATACTACACCATGAAGCACTGAACTACACCATGAAACACTATACTACACAATGAAGCACTGTACTACACCTTGAAGCACTGTACTACACCCTGAAGCACTATACTACACCATGAAGCACTGTACTACACCATGAAAGCCTGTAATACACCCTGAAGCACTGTACTACACCATGAGCACTGTACTACACCCCTGAAGCACTGTACTACACCCTGAAGCACTGTACTTACTACACCCTGAAGCACTATACTACACCATGAGCACTGTACTACACCATGAAGCACTGTACTATACCATGGAAGCACTGTACTACACCATGTGGTACTATACTACACCATGAAGCACTGTACTACACCCTGAGCTTTAATACTACACCCTGAAGCACTATACTACACCATGGAAGCACTGTACTACACCATGAAGCACTGTACTATACCATGAGCACTGTACTACACCATAGCAGTACTATACTACACCATGAGCACTGTACTACACCATGAAACACTATATACTACTACTCCATGAGCACTGTACTGCACCTTGAAGCACTGTACTACACCCCTGAAGCACTATACTACACCATGGAAGCACTGTACTACACCATGAAGCACTGTACTATTCCATGAAGCGCACAACTACTACACCTGAACCACTCACACTATACCATGAAGCACTGTACACTACACCATACGGGCACTGTACTACACCATGAAGCACTGTATACTACACCATGAAGCACTCTACACTACACCCTGAACCACTCTACTATACCATGAAGCCTTGTACTACACCATGAAGCACTGTACTACACCATGAAGCACTGTACCACACCCTGAAGCACTATACTACACCATGAAGCACTGTACTACACCATGAAGCACTGTACTACACCTTGAAGCACTGTACTACACCCTGAAGCACTATACTACACCATGAAGCTCTGTACTACACCATTAAACACTGTACTACACCCTGAACCACTCGACTATACCATGAAGCACTGTACTACACCATAAAGCACTGTACTACACCATGAAGCACTGTACTACACCCTGAAGCACTGTACTACACCATGAAGCACTGTACTACACCCTGAAGCACTGTACTACACCATGAAGCACTGTACTACACCATGAAGCACTGTACTACACCATGAAGCACTGTACTACACCATGAAGCACTGTACTACACCATGAAGCACTGTACTACACCATGAAGCACTGTACTACACCATGAAGCACTGTACTACACCTTGAAGCACTGTACTACACCCTGAAGCACTATACTACACCATGAAGCTCTGTACTACACCATTAAACACTGTACTACACCCTGAACCACTCGACTATACCATGAAGCACTGTACTACACCATAAAGCACTGTACTACACCATGAAGCACTGTACTACACCCTGAAGCACTGTACTACACCATGAAGCACTGTACTACACCCTGAAGCACTGTACTACACCATGAAGCACTGTACTACACCATGAAGCACTGTACTACACCATGAAGCACTGTACTACACCATGAAGCACTGTACTACACCATGAAGCACTGTACTACACCATGAAGCACTGTACTACACCATGAAGCACTGTACTACACACCATGAGCACTGTACTACACCATGAAGCACTGTACTGCACCATAAAGGCACTATACTACACCATAGAAGCACTGTACTACACCATGAAGCACTGTACTACCACACCATAAAGCACTGTACTACACCATGAAGCACTGTACTACACCATGGAAACACTGTACTACACCATGAAGCACTGTACTACACCGCCAAAGAAGCACTATAGTACACCAGGACACTGTACTACACCAAAGCACTGTACTACACCATGAAGCACTGTACTACACCATGAAGCACTGTACTACACCATGAAGCACTGTACTACACCATGAAGCACTGTACTACACCATGAAAGACACGTGTGGATTGTGACCCTCTGGAAGCTGGCCATTCTCCTATACCATTTTCGTCTGCAGTTCAAAGGATGGTGAAGTGAGAGTGATATAGTGAGAGTGAATACGGTGTGAGAGAGTGAATGAGAGGGAGAGTGAATAAGGAATGAGAGTGACTAAGGAGAGTGAGAGAGTGAATAAGACATTTGAGAGTGAATAGTTTCAGTGGGAGTAAAGAGGTTAGGAGTAAGAGTGAACAAATGCAAAGAGTGACAGGGAGAGGAGAGGAGTGGTGAGAGTAAATAGAGGAGCAACCAGAGGAGAGAGAAAGAAAGAGGAAGGGATGGAGAGTACGGGGAGAGAGGCCGTGAGGATATCAATACAAACAGGAACTATGGAGAGAGAGAGAGACCGTATGTATGTGTGTGTGTGTGTGTGTGTGTGTGTGTGTGGAGAGGCAAGGACATTAGTAAGTATTTGATTGCTTGCGTGTTTGAGTGAAGTTATTTGAGTGCGCGTCCAGTCCAACTCTCTCTCTCTCTCTCTCCCTCTCTTTTTCTCTCTCTCTTTCTCAACTCTCTCTCTCTAATGTTACTATCCATAAACACTCATCCATGTACTGTCACTATCCATGCACATTCATCCATGTACTGTCACTATTCATAAACACTCATCCATGTACTGTCACTATCCATACACACTCATCCATGTACTGTCACTATCCATACACTCATCCATGTACTGTCACTATCCATACACACTCATCCATGTACTGTCACTATCCATACACACTCATCCATCAATCCTGTCACTATCCATACACTCATCCATGTACCAATCACTATCCATACACACACTCATCCATGTGCTGTCACTTTCTTCATAAACCTCATCCATGTACTGTCACTATCCATGCACATTCATCCATGTACTGTCACTATTCATAAACTTACTCATCCATGTGCCACCTATCCATACACACACTCATCATGTACTGTCACTATCCTTACACACTCATCCATGTACTGTCACTATCCATACACGCCAATATGTACTGTCTATATACATGTACTGTCACTATCCATACACACTCATCCATGTACTGTCACTATTCATAAACACTGATCCATGTACTGTCACTATCCATGCACACATTCATCCATTATTACTGTCACTATTCATAAACCTCATCCATGTACTGTCACTATCCATACACACTATCCATGTGCCTGTCTACTATCCTGCACACTCATCCATGTGCAGTCACTATCCAGCACACTCATCCATGTGCTGTCACTATCCATACACTCATCATGTACTGTCACCTATCCATACACACTCATCCATGTACTGTCACTATTCATAAACCTCATCCATGTACTGTCTATTCATAAACCTTTCATCCATGTACTGTCACTATCCATACACATTCATCCATGTGCCATCATTATTCATAAACACTCATTATGTACTGTCTTTATCCATACACACTCATCCATGTACAATACTATCCCATACACACTCATCCTATGTACTGTCACTATCCATACACACTCATCCATGTACTGTCACTATTCATAAACACTCTCATGTACTGTCACTATCCATACACTCATCCACATGTACTGTCACTATCCACATACACACTCATCCATGTACTGTCACTATCCATACACACTCATCCATGTACTGTCACTATCCATAAACACTCATCCATGTACCGTCACTATTCATAAACACTCATCCATGTACTGTCACTATCCATACACACTCATGCATGTACTGTCACTATCCATACACACTCATCCATGTACTGTCACTATCCATAAACACTCATCCATGTACTGTCACTATTCATAAACACTCGTCCATGTACCGTCACTATTCATAAACACTTATCCATGTACTGTCACTATCCATACACTCATCCATGTACCGTCACTATTCATAAACACTTATCCATGTACTGTCACTATCCATACACACTCATCCATGTACTGTCACTATCCATACACACTCATCCATGTACTGTCACTATCCATACACTCATCCATGTACTGTCACTATCCATACACACTCATGCATGTACTGTCACTATTCATAAACACTCATCCATGTACTGTCACTATCCATACACTCATCCATGTACCGTCACTATTCATAAACACTTATCCATGTACTGTCACTATCCATACACTCATCCATGTACTGTCACTATTCATAAACACTCATCCATTTACTGTCACTATTCATAAACACTCATCCATGTACTGTCACTATTCATAAACACTCATCCATGTACTGTCACTATCCATACACTCATCCATGTACTGTCACTATTCATAAACACTCATCCATGTACTGTCACTATTCATAAACACTCATCCATGTACTGTCACTATCCATACACTCATCCATGTACTGTCACTATCCATACACACTCATCCATGTACTGTCACTATCCACATACTCCATCCATGTACTGTCTATATCAACCCACTCATCCATATACTGTCACTATTCTTAAACCTTTCATCCATGTACTGTCACTATTCACAAGCTTACTCATCCATATACTATACTATTCATAAACACTCATCCATGTACCGTCACTATTCATAAACACTCATCCATGTACTGTCACTATTCATAAACACTCATCCATGTACTGTCACTATTCATGAACACTCATCCATGTACTGTCACTATTCATAAACACTCATCCATGTACTATCACTATCCATAAACACTCATCCATGTACTGTCACTATCCATACACTCATCCATGTACTGTCACTATTCATAAACACTTATCCATGTACTGTCACTATCCATAAACACTCATCCATGTACTGTCACTATTCATAAACACTCATCCATGTACTGTCACTATTCATAAACACTTATCCATACGTAATTCTCCCATACTGATAGACATACAGAGCCAGACACAGACATACAGAGCCAGACACAGACATACAGAGCCAGACACAGACATACAGAGCCAGACACAGACATACAGAGCCAGACACAGACATACAGAGCCAGACACAGACATACAGAGCCAGACACAGACAGATAGAGAGACAGAGCCAGACACAGACATACAGACCTAGACACACAGACAGACATAGCCAGACCACAGACATACAGAGCCACACAGATAGACAGAACCAGACACACGGACATCCGGAGCCAGACAGACAGACATACAGAGCCAGACACACAGACAGACAAAGCCAGACACGACATTCAGAGCCAGACACAGAGCCAGACACAGTCAGAGCCAGACACAGACAGAGCCAGACACACAGACAGAACCAGCCACAGACAGACAGAGTCAGACAGACAGACATCCAGAACTAGACACACTGACAGAGCCAGACAGACAGAGCCAGTCACACAAACATACAGAGCCAGACACACACAGACAGAGCTAGACATAGACAGACAGATAGAGCCAGACACAGACAGAACCAGACAGGTCATAATGAGAATCTCCACCTGGGGATTAAGAAGAGGACAAGTGACCTAACACAAAGTGGGATAACAACAACAATAATATCAACAGTAACACGAATAATAATATTAATAATAATAATAATAATAATAATAATAATAATAATAATAATAATAATAATAATAATAATAATAATAATAATAATAACAATAATAATAATAATAATAATAATAATAATAATAATAATAATAATAATAATAATATATATATAATAAAAAAACAAGAATGAAAATGGTAAAGAGGAAATTAAGTTTACTCAGACACCAAACAATTTTAAGGTGTACTTTTATTGGTTTAATTTCTTACTCGAAAGGAATTGTTCGTCCCAATTTTCAACGCTGTTAGGTTCTTTAGCCAATCAGAATTGACCACACTTAAAGAATTCTTTGGAAATGGTTCGCCTACTGTCAAGTTTTCGTGAGAGAGTTACTAACCAACCAATCAGAAACCACTATTTTTTGGCCCGGCTCGAAATATTGGACGACATTTATTTCCAAACAACAAAAGCGTGTTTCTCTTTTTTTCGGTGACAAAGGAATGCCATGTGGGGGCGGGGGTGTTGTGGTCAAACAGTGAGGCTACTTCATGATGATAGTTATACAGGGCATCACCAGGTCTGATAATGCCTAATGAGGAGGAAGGACTGTAGTGTGTGGTTATGTCTGTTTAAATTGTGTGTGTGTGTGTGTGTGTGTGTGTGTGTGTGTAATATTTGTACTCACCGTGCGGGCGGAAGGGCGGTGTGGAGGTGTGGAGGGCGCGGCGAGGCTAGCACTCTGCATCCCTGGCGTCAGTGTGGGCGTGGGGCGAGGGATGCTCCGTCACTGCGGGCGGCCATCACTACACTAGTTTCCCCGCACGCCCACTGCCACTAACACGCCAACCCACTCATCTGCGTGGTGAGTGGTGCAACAGCTCCGTGGGCGGCGTGGAGGTGGGCGGGACTGAGCAGGTGGACGGGGGCTCCACAAGCACAGGCACACACACACGCCGCCTCGTCGTCTGGCAGCCAACACCTCCTGCACTCACTCCTACCACGAGATCAATAGCTCAAGTAACTGTG
Organism: Homarus americanus; assembly: GCF_018991925.1. Lineage (NCBI taxonomy): Eukaryota > Metazoa > Arthropoda > Malacostraca > Decapoda > Nephropidae > Homarus > Homarus americanus. The sequence continues at coordinate 216,263 of NW_024711650.1, read as the reverse complement.
TCCAGCGTGTCACAACACGACCATCTCACGCCTCGGCCTGTCACTCTTGTTTACACTGTCTACTGTCTATTGTGGGCAGCCAGGCATGCGGGTCGTGGCCTTCCTCCCTCAGGCGTCTCACAGTGTGCGCTGCCTCGCTCCCCTGCTGCTGCCGCTCACCGCCACCACCACCTGGGAGTGTGGCACTAGTCAAGTGTTAGCCACCACTGTCAGCAGCAGCGTGGAGTGGTGAGGGGCGGCCTGGTGCTTCAGCCACCGCTCTTCACCAGATAGTGAGGCGCCCCTGCTGCTGGTGGAGGTGTGGTGGCGGCCTAAGGTCACCTACCACCACCGAAGCAACTATGGCTGTGTGGCGCTGCAGGGGGAGGCGTGGTAGTGTTACCCGAGGGGTGACGGGGTGCTGGTGACGGGGTGCTGGTTGTGGCACTGGCCAAATGCGTCTTCTTCAACAGATGTCAGCGACGTAGCGGTTCAGGACTCACACTGCCTGGCCTAACCTGGCCCACCACCGCTCACCACAGCCACACTCAAACACCCTCACTAGCCCACCTTAACTCAAAACGCAGTTCCCACCCACTAACTCTTGCAGCATTCTTAACACTACTTTTACTAGCCCACACACCTACCCTGATGACTCAATGAATACAGAAATAAAAAATTTGCTACGATAAAAAAAAAAAACGCAACTAGTGCACGTATATGAATCAATGGCAGTGAGGGCGTGCGCGCGTGGCCGTCACCATGGTTACCACGCACATCTTCAACACCGCCGCGCCGCCCGACGTTTACGCCTGGGGATCAAACATCATTAACCACACACAAACACAGACACTCACAGACCCATATCTCCTTATCATATCATAGATCACACCTCACCAGGGTACCTGACGCCGCCAAGTCTACACCAAAATCTCATCAAGTCAGGCAGAGACGGAGGAAACATTATTATAGCGACGCCCCCCCCGCACACTCACCCACAAACACACGTGGTCTCTCATCCACCTGCTGGGGTGACGACACACAGACGAGTGCATAATGGTGGGGAGGGGGATAAGAGATCAGGTATGGCAGGAAGAATGTAGAATGGGGTGAGGAGGAATGTATAATGAAGGAGGAGAGAGGAACAGTACACGGTGGGCTTAAGAGGAAAGCGTACTAGTGGTGGGTCATGCAGAGAATAAAATGAGAGGACAATGAATGACAAAGGTAACAGAAGGAGACAGAGTATGGCTAGAGGGATGTGCATGATAGAGGCAGTTTATGGCAGGGAAGATGTGTGACTAGGAGACTTGGCGGGGATTCATGACAAGGCAGCATGATGGTGGTTGCATCTTTCAGCACTAATGGTGGGGTTCCCGGGGCATGATAGAGTGTGCATGATGGTGGTGTATTATAGTGGTGAGGAGAGAGAGAGAGAGAGAGAGAGAGAGAGAGAGAGAGAGAGAGAGAGAGAGAGAGAGAGAGAGAGAGAGAGAGAGAGACAACAGACGACCTTCACCCTACCTCCAGACGTCCCAGGGGCCTTGTAAGTGTTGACAAGGCATCAGGTGAATTTGGCACCCCCAAGACAGTGCCACCTGACCTACCCCCACGTCACACCCTCCACCTATTCTCCCTCTCTCTCTATTCCTCTTGGCGTTGTCTGGTCTTTATTCGGCCACTTCTATACCATCAGCTGGGAAGTGGACTCCAAGCGCTTCAAAAGATAAAACCTATAATAGCCTGATACAGATAAACTTATATTGGAGAATGTATCAGTTTGGTCGAGTGAGCAGCTGTTAGGGGGAGAAATGTTGGAGGAGAGTTGGAGAGAAAGAGAGGTGTGTGTGTGTGTGTGTGTGTGTGTGTGTGCATGTGCGTGTGTGATTGTGTGTGTGTGTGTGTGTGTGTCTTCCCCTGTAGACACACACAAGACAAATCCCCTCGAAAAAATTTTCCACCGGACAATTTTTCTGATGTTCTGTTATTTTCTTACAGTGGTTGTTTTGGGGTTTAGTTTAGGTTAGGTTTGGTTGGGTTAGGTTTGGTTGGGTTGGGTTTTGATGAAAGATACATATATATAATGTTGGATAAGTTAGGTTTATGTTGTCAGGTTAGGTGGTTGGTCAGGTTAGTTAGCTGCTTCTTTGTGTTGTTAGGTTAGCGTTGATTGAAGTTAGCGTTAGGTTAGGAATAGGATAGGATTGGGGTGGGTTAGGTTGCCTTAATAAATCTTTATATTTTGAATTTTTTCATTGACGTACTGTGAGATAGTAGTCGTGGGGGGGTGTGACAGGTGTTGGGGTGGGTGTGGGGCAGGCATGGTGGGCTTAAGGCCAGGTGTGGGGAAGGCAGGTGTGGGGCCTTAAGGCAGGGTGGGGAGAAGTGACTGGTTGTGCAAAACGGTAGGTTTCCGGGAGGGGCTGGGTTGAGGGAGATAGGGGAAGGGGATGAGGAGGAAAAGAATAACCCTAAACCAAACCTGACCTAATGCTAACCTAATCTAACTAAAGTTTACCTAACCCCTACCCTAACCTCCTAATGCTAACCTAACGCTAACCTAATCTGCCGTAAACTGTAACAACCTAAGCTAATCCAACAATAATTTAACCAACCCCCCCCAGGTAGTGTTAAGGTGTTTTATTATCAGTGTGAAATAAACTGGAGATAATCGAGACCTTCTGACACACACCCACCCCCCACCTCACACCTGACACTGACCTCCGGTGGTGTTGGGTGTTTTGAATTATCAGGTGGGAATGAAGCTGGGGATAATCGAGGACCTTCCCTGACACACTCCCTCACCTTACACCCTGACACTTGGACCCTCCTGTAACTCCCTCACCGCACACCCCTGACACTTGGACCACTCCCTGTAACTCCCCTCACCTTACACCTGACACTTGGACCCTCCCCTGGCCACATGCTCCCTCACCTTACACCCCTGACACTTGGACCCTCCTGTAACTCCCCTCCACCTCACACCCTGACACTTGGACCCTCCCTGCAACTCCCTCCCTTACACCCTGACACTTGGACCCTCCACGCAGCTCCCTCACCTTACACCCTGACGCTTGGACCTCCTGCAACTCCCTCAAGCACACCCTGACCTTGGACCCTCCTACTTAACTCCCTCACCTTACACTGACACTTGGACCCTCCCTGCAACTCCCCTCACCTTACACCCCTGACACTTGGACCCTCCCTGCCAACTCCCCTCACCTTACACTGAAGGCCTTCCGGACCCTCACCTGCTTTCCCCCTCACCTTACACCCTGACACTTGGACCCTCCTGTAACTCCCCTCACACACCTCACACCTGACCTTGGACCCTCCCTGTAACTCCCCTCACCTCACACACTGACCCTTGGACCCTCCTGGTAACTCCCTCACCTCACACCCCTGACACCTGGACCCTCCCTGTAACTCCCTCACCTCACACCCTGACACTTGGACCCTCCTGTAACTCCCCCACCACCCCTGAGCCCGCTCCCACCTCACACCACTTGGACCTCCCTGTAACTCCCTCACCTCACACCCTGACACTTGGACCCTCCCTGTAACCCCTCACCTCACACCCTGACACTTGGACCCTCCTGTAACTCCCCTCACCTCACACCCTGACACTTGGACCCTCCCTGTAACTCCCCTCACCCTCACCCTGACACTTGGACCCTCCCTGTAACTCCCCTACCTTACACCCCTGACACTTGGACCCTCCTGTAACTCCCCTCACCTTACACCCTGACACTTGGACCCTCCCTGTAACTCCCCTCACCTCACACCCTGACACTTGGACCCCCCTGTAACTCCCCACCTCCCCCCCCCCCCGCCTTGGACCCCCCTGTAACTCCCCTCACCTACACCCTGACACTGACCTCCAACTCCCTCACCTCACACCCCTGACCTTGGACCCTCCTGTAACTCCCCTACCTCACACCCCGACACTTGGACCCTCCCTGTAACTCCCTCACCTTACACCCTGACACTTGGACCCCCCCTGTAACTCCCCTCACCTCACACCCTGACACTTGGACCCTCCCTGTACTCCTCACCTCACACCCTGACCCTTGGACCCTCCCTGTACTCCCCTCACCTCACACCTGACACTTGGACCTCCCTGCAACTCCCCTCACCTCCACACCTGACACTTGGACCCTCCCTGTAACTCCCTCCTCACACCCTGACCTTGGACCCTCCCTGTACTCCCTCACCTCACACCTGACCTTGGACCCTCCTGCTCCCTCACCTCACACTGACACTTGGACCTCCTGTAACTCCCCTCACCTCACACCCTGACACTTGGACCCTCCTGTAACTCCCCTCACCTCACACCCTGACACTTGGACCCTCCTGTAACTCCCCTCACCTCACACCCCTGACCTTGGACCTCCCTGTAACTCCCTCACCTCACACTGACACTTGGACCCTCCTGTAACTCCCCTCACCTCACACACTGACACTTGGACCCTCCCTGTAACTCCCTCCTCACACCCTGACACTTGGACCCTCCCTGTAACTCCCTCACCTTACACCCCTGACACTTGGACCCTCCCTGTAACTCCCTCACTCACACCCTGACACTTGGACCCTCCTGTAACTCCCCTCACCTTACACCCCTGACACTTGGACCCTCCCTGTAACTCCCCTACCCCACACCCTGACACTTGGACCTCCAACTCCCCCTCACACCCTGACACTTGGACCCTCCCTGTAAACCCTCCTGTGCTCCCTCTGCCCACACCCCTGACACTTGGACCCTCCTGTAACTCCCCTCACCTCACACCCCTGACACTTGGACCCTCCCTGTAACTCCTACAACCACCCCTCATCTCTCCCTGACAGTCCATAACTAAATATATATATCATAAAATATCGGCAAAAATCAGATGTTAAGAGGTGTGAACAATGTCTATAGACGTGAACAATTTTATACAGCAGTGAACATTGTTATACAGACGTGAACAATTTTATATAGCAGTGAACATTGTTATACAGCAGTGAACATTGTTATACAGCAGTGAACAATTTTATACAGACGTGAACAATGTTATACAGCAGTGAACAATGTTAGCAAACAATGTTATACACAGTAACATGTTATACACAGAACAATTATACAGACGTGAACAATGTTATACAGCAGTGAATAATGTTATACAGCAGTGAACATTGTTATACAGCAGTGAACAATGTTATACAGCAGAGAACAATGTTATACAGCAGTGAACAATGTTATACAGCAGTGAACAATGTTATACAGCAGTGAACAATGTTATACAGCAGTGAACAATGTTATACAGCAGTGAACAATGTTATACAGCAGTGACATTGTTATACAGCAGTGAACAATGTTAACAGCAACAGCAGTGAACATTGTTATACAGCAGTGAACAATGTTATACAGCAAGAACAATGTTATACAGCAGTGAACAATGTTATACAGCAGTGAACATTATACAGCAGTGAACAATGTTATACAGCGAAACAATGTTCACAGTGAACAATGTTATACAGCAGTGAACAATGTTATACAGCAGTGAACAATGTTATACAGCAGTGAACAATGTTATACAGCAGTGAACTATGTTATACAGCAGTGAACATTGTTATAACGTGAACAATGTTATACAGCAGTGAACAATGTTATACAGCAGTGAACTTGTTATACAGCAGTACAATTATCAGCGAACAATGTTATACAGCAGTGAACAATGTTATACAGCAGTGAACAATGTTATACAGCAATGAACAATGTTATACAGCGTGAACAATGTTATACAGCAGTGAACAATGTTATACAGCGAGAACAATCTTATACAGCAGTGAACAATGTTATACAGCAGTGAACAATGTTATACAGCAGTGAACAATGTTATACAGCGAGAACAATGTTATACAGCAGTGAACAATGTTATACAGCAGTGAACAATGTTACAGCGAACAATGTTATACAGCAGTGAACAATGTTATACAGCAGTGAACAATGTTATACAGCAGTAAACAATGTTATACAGCCGTGAACAATGTTATACAGCCGTGAACAATGTTATACAGCAGAGAACAATGTTATACAGCCGTGAACAATGGTATACAGCAGTGAACAATGTTATACAGCAGTGAACAATGTTATACAGCAGTGAACAATGTTATACAGCAGTGAACAATGTTATACAGCAGTGAACATTGTTATACAGCAGTGAACAATGTTATACAGCAGTGAACAATGTTATACAGCAGTGAACATTGTTATACAGCAGTGAACAATGTTATACAGCAAAACAATGTTACACAGCAGTGAACAATGTTATACAGCAGTGAACAATGTTATACAGCAGTGAACAATGTTATACAGCAGTGAACAATGTTATACAGCAGTGAACAATGTTATACAGCGAGAACAATGTTATACAGCAGTGAACAATGTTGCAACTGGTGAACAATGTTATACAGCAGTGAACAATGTTATACAGCAGTGAACAATGTTATACAGCAAAGAACAATGTTATACAGCAGAGAACAATGTTATACAGCAGTGAACATTGTTACACAGCCGTGAACAATGTTATACAGCAGTGAACAATGTTATACAGCAGTGAACATTGTTATACAGCAGTGAACAATGTTATACAGCAGAGAACAATGTTATACAGCCGTGAACAATGTTATACAGCAGTGAACAATTTTATACAGCAGTGAACAATGTTATACAGCAGTGAACAATGTTGTACAGCCGTGAACAATGTTATACAGCAGTGAACAATGTTATACAGCAGTGAACAATGTTATACAGCAGTGAACAATATACACCGCTGAACAATTTTATACAACCGTGAACAATGTTATACAACCGTGAACAATGTTATACAGCCGTAACAATGTTATACAGCCGTGAACAATGTTATACAGCAGTGAACAATGTTATACAGCCGTGAACAATGTTATACAGCCGTGAACAATGTTATACAGCCGTGAACAATGTTCTACAGCAGAAGAACAATGTTATACAGCCGTGAACAATGTTCTACAGCCGTGAACAATGTTATACAGCCGTGAACAATGTTATACAGCCGTGAACAATGTTATACAGCCGTAGAACAATGTTATACAGCCGTGAACAATGTTATACAGCAGTGAACAATGTTATACAGCCGTACTGAACAATGTTATACAGCCGTGAACAATGTTATACAGCCGTGAACAATGTTATATACAGCAGTGAACAATGTTATACAGCCGTGAACAATGTTATAGCCGTGAACAATGTTATACAGCAGTGAATAATGTTATACAGCAGTGAACAATGTTATACAGCAGTGAACAATGTTATACAGCCGTGAACAATGTTATACAACCGTGAACAATGTTATACAGCCGTGAACAATGTTATACAGCCGTGAACAATGTTATACAGCAGTGAATAATGTTATACAGCCGTGAACAAGTATACAGCCGTGAACAATGTTATACAGCCGTGAACAATGTTATACAGCCGTGAACAATGTTATACAGCAGTGAATAATTTTATACAGCAGTGAACAATGTTATACAGCCGTGAACAATGTTATACAGCCGTGAACAATGTTATACAGCGTACAATGTAAACAGCCGTGAACAATGTTATACAGCAGTGAACAATGTTATACAGCCGTGAACAATGTTATACAGCCGTGAACAATGTTATACAGCAGTGAACAATTATACAGCAGTGAACATTGTTACACAGCCGTGAACAATGTTATACAGCCGTGAACAATGTTAAACAGCAGTGAACAATGTTATACAGCCGTGAACAATGTTATACAGCAGTGAATAATGTTATACAGCCGTGAACAATGTTAAACAGCAGTGAACAATGTTATACAGCGTGAACAATGTTATACAGCAGTGAACATTGTTACACAGCCAGTGAACAATGTTAAATAGCCGTGAACAATGTTATACAGCCGTGAACAATGTTAAACAACAGTGAACAATTTTATACAACCGTGAACAATGTTATACAGCGGTGAACATTGTTACAACCGTGAACAATGTTATACAGCCGTGAACAATGTTATACAGCAGTGAACAATGTTATACAGCCGTAACAATGTTATACAGCAGTGAATAATGTTATACAGCCGTGAACAATGTTATACAGCGTGAACAATGTTATACAGCGAAAACAATGTTATACAGCAGTGAATAATGTTATACAGCCGTGAACAATGTTATAAGCCGTGAACAATGTTATACAGCAGTAAACAATGTTATACAGCCGTGAACAATGTTATACAGAGAACAATGTTATACAGCCGTGAACAATGTTATACAGCAGTGAACAATGTTAGCCACAGCCGTGAACAATGTTATACAGCCGTAAACAATGTTATACAGCCGTGAACAATGTTATACAGCCGTAAACAATGTTATACAGCAGTAAACAATATTTATACAGCAGTGAATAATGTTATACAGCCGTGAACAATGTTATACAGCGAAACAATGTTATACAGCAGTGAACAATGTTATACAGCAAAACAATGTTATACAGCAGTGAACAATGTTATACAGCCGTGAACAATGTTATACAGCCGTGAACAATGTTATACAGCAGTGAACAATGTTATACAGCCGTGAACAATGTTATACAGCCGTGAACAATGTTATACAGCCGTGAACATGTTAACAGCCGTGAACAATGTTATACAACAGTGAACAATGTTATACAGCAGTGAACAATGTTATACAGCAGTGAACAATGTTATACAGCCGTGAACAATGTTATACAGCCGTGAACAATGTTATACAGCCGTGAACAATGTATACAGCAGTGAACAATGTTATACAGCAGTGAACAATGTTATACAGCCGTGAACAATGTTATACAGCCATGAACAATGTTATACAGCCGTGAACAATGTTATACAGCAGTGAACAATGTTATACAGCAGTGAATAATGTTATACAGCCGTGAATAATGTTATACAGAAGAACAATGTTATACAGCGTGAACAATGATACAGCGAACAATGTTATACAGCAGTGAACAGTTATACAGACGTGAACAATGTTATACAGCAGGAACAATGTTATACAGCAGTGAACAATGTTAACAGCAAGCCGTGAACAATGTATACAGCCGTGAATAGTTATACACCGTGAACAATTATACGTGAACAATGTTATACAGCCGTGAACAATGTTATACAGCCTGAATAATGTTATACAGCCGTGAACAATGTTATACAGCAGTGAACAATGTTATACAGCCGAACAATGTTATACAGCCGTGAACTATACAGCCGAACAATGTTATACAGCAGGAACAATGTTATACAGCCGTGAACAATGTTATACAGCCGTGAACAATGTTATACAGCCGTGAACAATGTTATACAGCCGTGAACAATGTTATACAGCCGTGAACAATGTTATACAGCCGTGAACAATGTTATACAGCCGTGAACAATGTTATACAGCCGTGAACAATGTTATACAGCCGTGAACAATATACAGCCGTGAACAATGTTATACAGCCGTGAACAATGTTATACAGCCGTGAACAATGTTATACAGCAGTGAACAATGTTATACAGCCGTGAACAATGTTATACAGCAGTGAACAATGTTATACAGCAGTGAACAATGTTATACAGCAGCAGTGAACAATGTTATACAGCCTGAACAATGTTATACAGCCGTGAACAATGTTATACAGCCGTGAACAATGTTATACAGCCGTGAACAATGTTATACAGCAGTGAACAATGTTATACAGCAGTGAACAATGTTATACACCGCCACGTGTATAGAGGCATACCTGCATCGCCCCTTGACCCAGCCTGCATTGCAGAGTTTTAAAAGACTGCGGGAGGTTAGTGTATTACTCTCCCTCACTCCCCTCACACTCCCACTCCCCTCACACTCCCACTCACACTCCCCCCCTCACTATCTACCTCACCACTCACCTCACCTCATAACCTTCCCTCCCTCATAACTCCACCAATCCTCCACCACCTCAACCCTCCATCAACTCCTCCACCCACTACTTCTATTATCCCCCTCAATCCCACATCAACTCCCCAACCACCGCTATCCGTCAACTCCCCCACCACCACGCCACCCACCCCGTCAACTCCCCACCACCAAGCCCCCCACCCGTCAACTCCCCCACCACCACGCCCCCACCCCGTCAACCCCCCCACCACCACGCCCTCAATCCCACACCAACTCTCAACCACCCCACCCCGTCAACTCCACACCACCACGCCCCACCCCGTCAACTCCCCCACCACCACGCCTCAACCCCACATCACCCCCAACCAATTCTCACTCCGTCCCCACCACCACGCCCCCCACCCCGTCAACTCCCCCACCACCACGCCCCCCACCCCGTCAATTCCCCACCACCACGCCCTCAATCCCACCACCCTTCAACCACAACCCGTCAACTCCCCACCACCACGCCCCCCACCCGTCAATTTCACCACCACGCCCCCACCCCATCAACTCCCCACGTCAACTCCCGCAACAGAGACACCGATCAAAGGTTCTATTCAACATCCACTGCCTTTTTATTTTGCTGCCCAAAGACTCAGCCACCACATAAGATTACTTTTATCGCCGATATTGAATCATAACAAGTGCGTGGGCTGGGGGAGTCCGTGTGAGAGAGGAGAGAGAGAGAGAGAGAGAGAGAGAGAGAGAGAGAGAGAGAGTACACCGTTTTCTTGCTCTCATAAACAGGAAAAACAAATACATTCTTCTCTAGTGTTCCCCTAAGTTCCAAAAACAAAGATTATTCACTTCCATTTCCTGATTCTCACGTAAGTAGACAAACTTTCCTCATTCTCTTAAATACAAAACCCCCTTAACACTTTCACCATCCCCCAATAACCTCCCCACCACTCTTTCCCTCCCCATAAAACTCATTCCTCTCCCCGAAAAATCACCGTTAACTCTCTCCCACAACCACCGCCCCCCCACCATCACACAACTCTCCCTTCTCCTTCCCACCACACCCCACCTTTTTCCCCACTCACCATCCTCCCCCACCCACGCCCCTGGGTAAAACTTGCTCGCCTCTCGATCAACTTTCAATCAAGGATCTGAAAATTCAATCTCAACAATGTCTGCTGCAATAAAACTACCAATCACCCCTAATCTGACCTGACCTGACCTGCAACGAAACCACCAATCATCACCCAATCTGATTCGACCTGACCTGCTGCAACGAAACTACCAATCACCACCCCACCTGACCTGCTGCAACGAAACTACCAATCACCACCCCTAATCTGACCTGCTGCAACGAAACCAATCACCACCCCTAATCTGACCTGACCTGACCTGCTGCAACGAAACTACCAATCACCCCTAATCTGACCTGACCTGACCTGCTGCAACGAAACTACCAATCACCACCCCTAATCTGACCTGACCTGACCTGACCTGCTGCAACGAAACTACCAATCACCACCCCTAATCTGACTTGACCTGCTGCAACGAAACTACCAATCACCACCCCTAATCTGACTTGACCTGACCTGCTGCAACGAAACTACCAATCACCACCCGTAATATGACCTGACCTGACCTGCTGCAATAAAATTACCAAATACACCCCTAACCTGACCTCACCTCGACTTGACCTCCTTCATCACCACCGACCTGACCTCCTCCCGACCTGACCTCGTTAATCACCATCCAGACCATCCTCACGCTCAAATTGACCTGACGCGACCTTTTGGAGGCTAGATCCCCCTGACCCCTCCCCTGAGCCCTGCAATATATATGTGGTCGCAGAGTAGTTTGGTCCTAATGCGTCCCAATCTAACCTAATCATTAGAGTGGGTCATATCAGGTCATGTCAGGTCAGGTTATATCAACTCATGTCAGGTAAGGATAGGTCAACTCATGTCATAGTTATATCGGGTTAGGTTAGATTAAGGTTTGAAGAGAGGCTATCAGGAATTTCCTTCACACACCTCACATACCCCCCCACCACACACGCCTGTACTCACGCAGATGTGAATAAGTTACCCTTTATATACAGAACTAAACAAAGAATTCATTTGAAATATTTCTGTAACATTCAATGCCATAATATCCTGACCACGGGAGTTAGTTATACAGACCCTTTATGAACTCTACTCTGTAATCCTTTTGCTCTACCGCTCACAGGATGAGTATGGGGTGCACAATAAACTATCCGCTATAATTGGCAAAAATCAAATCAATCCCATGATAATCAGCATCACACCCACCTAATAAAATACCCTCCCTCCTCCACATAAGCCCATGAGGGAATGATGATGGAAGGTTACTCTTTCCTCCTCCCCCCCCATGGATTGGAGAAGATCATCGACTTACATTCTCCCTCCCCTTCCCGATAAGTCCTAATCCCTAGAGGAGGGCGGAGGAGAAGGCGGAAGAGAAAGGAGGGAAAGGAGAGGAAGGTAGAAGAAAGGAGAAGGAAGGAGGAAGAAAGGGAAGGGGATGAAGGAAAGAAGGGGAAGGTGGTGAGAGGGAAGGAAGAGAAGGGAAGAGAGGGAAAGGAATAAAGAGTAAAGAGAGGGAAGAATGGAAGGTAAAGGAGAGAAGGGAACTGGAAGGGATGGGAGGGAAAGGAGATGGCGAGGATAAATAAAATAAACAGATAAATAAGAGATCATTCCCACCCCAAACACCGACACCTCCCCACCCCCACCCAACACACACCCACCCCACACACCTCCCACCCCATGCCACCCATCCTCAACCACCTCCTACAGGCCGAAAACACCAGGCGGAATTAGAAAGGGTAAAACCACGAAAAACAATGGAAAATCCAAACCAGTCTCCTGAAATTCACAGTGATACCCTTATGCAGAAGGAAAACCCATCCATTAGTAACCAATAATGCCCAGATAGAATACAAAGCAGAGCACCCTCCTGGGCTCATATATCCACGACAGGTTACTCCCATCATGTCCAAACCAGGAAGGAAAAGGCAAGAAGAGAGCTGAGAAAACTATACTGCTTAAAAGCGCTTCCTGAGAAAATAAACTCGCCTGGTGACATCATTTATCACACCGATATTAACTTACCCAGCAGTACTTTCATACTATGAGCACCACTCAAATATTAAAATTACAGGTGGTCCAAAATGAAGCCCTAAGATTCATCACAGGTGAAAGATACCCCTTCACCAAAACCACAGCCAGATACATAGAGACCTGAGAATGAAACCCATCAACCAGCAGCTGCACACCCGCCAGCAGAGTCTGGCAAAAGATAGAACGATCAGAGCAAACAACTCCTTCAAAGACTCCCACCAGATAACGACAACAACCATACATGGTTCCCAAAAAGCTACGAAATCTGGTCCATTACCACCCCCGATCTACACGGCCAGGCAATAGACAACCTCCCTAGACCAGCATCCGCCAGTAGGGTCGGCGGAATATGAAGGCCCTTAAACACCCATGTATGGGATAGGTAGATGTCTAGTGCCTGTACCGACAGACAATAACTTACCCATGACACAACCCAAACACACTATTAGCTTAGCTAGGCGGTCAGCCCGCTCCTCTTACCTCCTCCTGAATTTCTTCAATTTCCGAACTATAACTTCCTTCCCACCTCTAATCTTCCTTCATTCTTTCTCAAAAAAAAAATATTCCACTACCCCTCCCAGTAGATAATAAATAAGGCCGGACCTCGAAGCCACGGACTAAGGCAGCCTCTCACAATAGCGAGCCATAAAACACACCGGCAGCCTGCGTAAATCTCCGGCAAACACCCTTATCAGAATTTACACCTGGTGTGGTGGTGGTGGTGGTGGTGGTGGTGGTGGTGGTGGTGGTGGTGGTAATGGCCTGAGGAGGTGTGTGTGTGTGTGTGTGTGTGTGTGTGTGTGTGTGTGTGTGTGTGTGTGTGAGCTGAGAGGGTGTGGGAAGGTGTGAGAGTGTGTGAGAGCTGAGAGGTGTGGGGGGTGTGAGAATTGGGGAGAGTGTGCGGTAGAGTGTGTGAGAGTTTTGTGGGAGTGTGTGAGAGTTGGAAGACTGTGTGGGAGTATTGGGAGAGTGGGAGTTGGGTTGTGTGGGAGGATGTGAGTGTGTCAGTGTGGGAATGTTGTGGGAGAGAGAGAGAGAGAGAGAGAGAGAGAGAGAGAGAGAGAGAGAGAGAGAGAGAGAGCGCTGTCTGGGGAGTAAAAAAGATAACAGCTTTGGAAGGAAGCGGTGAAAAATATCGAGGAGAGAAGGAGAAGGAGGAGGAGGAAGAGGAAGAGGAGGGGGGTAGGTTGGTTTGACTGTTCCTTCGCTTACGAGATATTCAACCTCCCCATCGTCCTTCCTTCTGTTCCTTCCACCACCATCCTCCCCTCCTCCCCACCACCTCTCCTCCTCCCCCACATCCTCCTTCCCCCCACCACCACCATCCTCTCTCCCCTCCCCAAACATCCTCTCCTCCTCCCCACCACACCATCTTCTCTCTCCCACCACCACCATCTCTCTCCCCCACCACATCTCTCCTCCTCCCCAACATCTCCCTCCCCCCACACCATCTCCCCCCCACCACCACATCCTCTCTCCCCACCACCACCATCCTCTCCTCCTCCCACAAACACCCTCCTCTCTCCCCACCACCACCATCCCTCCTCCCCACCACCCTCTCCCCCCCACCATCCCCCTCTCCCCACCACCACCATCCTCTCGCTCCCCACCACCACCATCCCCCCCCCACCAAACCCCCCCCCTCCCCACCACCACATCCCTCCCTCCCTCCCACCATCATCATCCTCTCCTCTCCTCCTCCCCACCTCCATTCCACATAACATCCTTCTCTCCCTCCATCCTCTCCCCACCATTATCCCTCCTCCCCACCCCATCAACCCGTCCCACCCTCATCTCCACTACCCTCCCCCTCTCCCCACCCCCATCACTCTCTCTCCCACACACTTAAGTCAGTATAAAAAGATTAGCTACGTTTTACTGTCCATAAAATTTGATTTCTCCAATAAAATTAAGACTCATTTTTTAATATTTTTCTTTATTACTTTATTATCGATTATTATCAAAACTATAGTTACTTTTATTGTTCTTATTTTTTTAATTAAAGTTACTATAATTATTATTACAATTATTATTTTATCGTTATTTTAATAGTTATTGTTATTAGTAATAGTAGTAGTATTTTATTATTATTAGTAGTAGTAGTATCATTATTACTCTTATTATTATTATTATCATTATTATCATTAATATTATTATTATTATCATTATCATTATTATTATTATTAATATCATTATTGTTATTATCAATATTAATTTATTATTATTATTATCATTATTATCATTATCATTAATATTATTATTATTATTAGTATTATTATCATTATCATCATTATCATTATTATTATTAATATTGTTCATAAACTCTTATCAACAACAAACCAGACCTGCTCACTCACACAAGTTCCATTGCAGATTAACTCCTGTTGGATTAAGATAAGTTCTAATATAAGTTATAAGTAATATCAGTGATTGAGTTTAGTTCTATATCAAGTGTTCACTAATGTGTACTTGAACCTTGGATAAATTTCTTACAAGTGCTATCATAATTTGTCCATTGTCCTCAACATGAACGGGATAATTATCAATCCTGTTCGTAAGTTGAAATGTTCGTAAACCGGAGTATCTATATCGGCCGTTCGCATAATACCTCGGGATTAAGTCATCATACTCAAGGGGTTAAATTAACTATTGATCCTCTTATCTCTAATATATTCACCTCCACTTCACCTCCACTCTCACTCCCACCCACACACCTTCCTCACTATACAACCAAAGAATCGTGGAATTTCAGCGAAGGTTTTAAAACTCAAATATTGAAGGTGTGGATTAAATCTTCAGGACAAACAGAGGACAGTGGCCAAGCAATTGGGCCCCAGCGTCGCCCAGGGAGGTAAGGACATTGGGTTAGTTTCTCACACCAAATATTTCACGGAACGGTAATATTTTTATCTGGTAGGAGGAGGGACAGGGGCAACACCACCCATCTGTAGGAGACAGCTGGTGTAAATATTCTGCTGGAGGAGGAAGAGGGGAGGAGGAGGAGGAAGAGGGAGGGGAGGAAGAGCAGGAGGAGGAGGAAGAGCAGGAGGGGAGGGAGGAAGCAGGAGGGGAGGAAGAAGAGGGGAGGGAGGAAGAGGGAGGAGGAAGAGCAAGAGGGGAGGGAGGAAGAGGGGAGGAGGGAGGAAGAGGGGAGGAGGAAGAGCAGGAGGGGAGGGAGGGAAGAGCAGGAGGAGGGAGGAAGGCAAGAGGGGAGGGAGGAAGAGCAGGAGGGGAGGGAGGAGAGGGGAGGAGGGGAGGAAGAGGGGAGGGAGAAGAGCAGGAGGGAGGGAGGAAGAGCAGGAGGGAGGAGGAGGAGGAGGGAGAGAGGGGAGGGGAGGAAGAGGGGAGGAGGAAGAGCAAGAGGGGAGGGAGGAAGAGCAGGGAGGGAAGGGAGGGGAGGGGAGGGGAGGGGAGGGGGGGGAGGAAGAGGGAGGGGAGGGAGGAAGAGCAGGAGGGAGGGAGGAAGGGGAGGGGGAGGGAGGAAGAGCAGGAGGGAGGAGGAGGAAAGGGGAGGAGGAAGAGCAGGAGGGAGGGGAGGGGGAGGGGAGGAGGAGGAAGAGGGGAGGGAGAAGGAGAGGGAGGGGAGGGAGGAAGAGCAGAGGGGAGGAGGAGAGCAAGAGGGGAGGGAGGAAGAGCAGGAGGGAGAGGAGGGAGGGGAGGAGGGAAGAGGGGAGGAGGAAGAGCAGGGAGGGAGGGAGAAGAGCAGGAGGGGAGGGAGGAGGAGGGGAGGGAGGAGAGGGAGGAGGAAGAGGGGAGGAGGAAGAGAGCAAGAGGGAGGAGGAAGAGGGAGGAAGGGAGGAGGAGGAGGGGAGGGAGGAAGAGGGGGAGGGAGGAAGAGCAGGAGGGGAGGAGGGAAGAGCAGGAGGGGAGGGAGGAAGAGCAGGAGGGAGGGAGGAAGCAGGAGGGAGGGAGGGGAGGCGAGGGGGAGGAGAAGAGCAGGGAGGGAGGGGAGGGAGGGGAGGGGAGGAAGAGGGGAGGGGAGGAAGAGCAGGAGGGGAGGGAGGAAGAGCAGGAGGGGAGGGGAGGGGAGAGGAGGGGAGGGAGGAAGAGCAGGAGGGGAGGGAAGAAGAGTAGGGAGGGAGAAGACAGGGGGGGAAGGAGAGGGGAGGGAGGAAGAGCAGGAGGGGAGGGAGGGAAGGAGGAGGGGAGGAAGGAAGAGGGGAGGAAGAAGAGCAAGAGGAGGGAGGGGAAGAGGGGGAGGAGGAAGAGGGGGAGGAAGAGGAAGGAAGAGAGGAAGCAGGAGGGGAGGGAGAAGAGGAGGGGAGGGAGGAAGAGAGGGGGAGGAGGAAAAGAGCAGGAGGGGAGGGAGGAAGAACAGGAGGGGAGGGGAGGGAAGAGGGAGGGAGGAGAGCAGAGGAGGAGGAAGAGCAGGAGGGGAGGAGGAAGAGCAGGAGGGAGGAGGAAGAGCAGGAGGGGAGGGAAGAAGAGGGAGGGAGGAAGACAGGGGGGAGGGAAGGAAGAGGGGGAGGGAGGAAGAGCAGGAGGGGAGGAGAAGAGCAGGAGGGGAGGAAGGAAGAGGGGAGGGGAAGAAGAGCAAGAGGGGAGGGGAAGAGGAGGAGGGGAGGGGAGGGGGAGGAAGAGCAGGAAGGAAGAGAGGAAGAGCAGGAGGGAGGAGAAGAGCAGGAGGGGAGGGAGGAAGAGCAGGGGGAGGGAGGAAGAGCAGGAGGGGAGGGAGGAAGAACAGGAGGGGAGGGAGGAAGAACAGGGAGGAGGGAGGAAGAGGGGAGGGGAGGAAGAGCAGGAGGAGGGAGGAAGAGCAGGAGGGAGGAGGAAGAGCAGAAGGAGGGAGGAAGAGCAGGAGGGGAGGGAGGAAGAGCAGGGAGGAGGAGAAGAGCAGAGGGGAGGGGAGGAAGAGCAGAGGGGAGGAGGAAGAGCAGGAGGGGAGGAGGAAGAGCAGGAGGAGGGAGGGAAGGGGAGGAGGAAGAGCAGGAGGAGAGGGAGGAAGAGCAGGAGGGGAGGAAAGAGGGGAGGAGGAGGAGGAGGGGAGGGAGGAGGGAGCAGGAGGGGAGGGAGGAAGAGCAGGAGGGAGGGAGGAAGAGCAAGAGGGAGGAGGAAGAGGGGGAGGAAGAGAGGGAGGGAGGAGGAGGGAGCGGAGGGGAGGGGAGGGAAGAGAGAGGGGAGGGAGGAGAGCAGGAGGGGAGGGAGGAAGAGGGAGGAGAAGAGGGGAGGCAGGAGGGGAGGGAAGAGCAGGAAGGGGAGGAGGAAGAGCAGGAGGGGAGGGGAGGAGGAGCAGGAGGGGAGGAGGGAAGAGCAGGAGGTAGGGAGGAAGAGCAAGAGGGAGGGAGGAAGAGGGGAGGGAGGAGGAGCAGGAGGGGAGGGAGAGGAGCAGGAGGGGAGAGGAAGAGCAGGAGGAAGGGGAGAAGAGCAGGAGGGAGGAGGAAGAGAGGAGAAGAGGAGGGGAGAGAGGGGAGGAAGAGCAGGAAGGGAGGGAGGAAGAGCAGGAGGGGAGGGAGGGAAGAGCTGAGGAGGAGGAAGAGCAGGAGGGGAGGGAGGAGAGGGGAGGGAGGAAGAGCAGGGAGGGAGGGAGGAAGAGCAGGAGGGGAGGGAGGAAGAGGGGGGAGGAGGAGGAGCAGGAGGGAGGGAAGAGGAGCAGGAGGGGAGGGAGGAAGAGCAGAGGAAGGGAGGAAGAGCAGGAGGAGGAGGAAGAGCAGGAGGGAAGGGAGGAAGAGCAGGAGGGAGGAGAGGAGCAGGAGGGAGGGGAGGAGCAGGAGGGGAAGGGAGGAAGACAGGGGAGGGAGGAAGAGGAGGAGAAGAGGGAGGAAGAGCAGGAGGGGGAGGAAGACAGAAGGGAGGGAGGAAGAGCAGAGGGGAGGGAGAAGAGCTGGAGGAGGAGGAAGAGCAGGGAGGAGGAGGAAGAGGGGAGAGGAAGGGGAGGGAGGAAGAGGGGAGGAGGAAGAGCAGGAGGGGAGGGAGGAAGAACAGAGGGGAGGAGGAAGAGCAAGAGGGAGGAGGAGCAAGAGGGGAGGGAGAAGAGCAGGAGGGGAGGGAGGAAGAGCTGGAGGGGAGGAGGAAGAGCAGGAGGGGAGGGAGGAAGAGTGGAGGAGGGAGGAAGAGCAGGAGGAGGGAGAAGAGCAGGAGGGAGGGAGGAAGAGCAGGAGGGGAGGAAGACAAGAGGGGAGGGAGGAGAGCAGGAGGGGAGGGAGAAGAGCAAGAGGAGGAAGAGCAGGAGGGGAGGGAGGAAGAGCAGAGGGGAGGAAGGAGGAGGGAGGAGGAAGAGAGGAGGAAGAGCAAGAGGGAGGGAGGAAGAGAGGAGGGGAGGGAGGAAGAGCAGGAGGGGAGGGAGGAGGAGGGGAGGGGAGAAGAGCAGGGAGGAAGAGCAAGAGGGGAGGGGAGGGGAGAGAGGGGAGGGAGGAAGAGTGAGGGGAGGGAGGAAGAGTTGGAGGAGGAGAAGAGCAGGAGGGGAGGGAGGAAGAGCAGGAGGAAGAGCAAGAGGAGGAGGAGAGGAAGGGGAGGGAGGAAGAGTGGAGGGGAGGGAGAAGAGTTGGAGGGGAGGAGGAAGAGAGAGGGGAGGGAGGAAGAGCAAGAGGGGAGGGGAGGAGCAGAGGGGAGGGAGGAAGAGCAAGAGGGGAGGGAGGAAGAGCAGGAGGGGAGGGAGGAAGAGTAGAGGGGAGGAGGAAGAGCAGGAGGGGAGGGGAGGAAGAGCAGGAGGGGAGGGAGGAAGAGGATGGAGGGAGGAAAGGAGAGAGGAGGGAGGAAGAGCAAGAGGGGAGGAGGAAGAGCAGGAGGGGAGGGAGGAGAGCAGGAGGGGAGAAGAGGAGGGGAGGGGAGAAGAGCAAGAGGAGGGAGGAAGAGTAGGGAGGGGAGGGAGGAAGAGCAGAGGGGAGGGAGGAAGAGCAGGAGGGGAGGGAGGAAGAGTTGGAGGGGAGGGAGAAGAGCAGAGGGGAGGGGAGGAAGAGCAGGAGGGGAGGAAGGAGGAGGGGAGGAGGAAGAGCAGGGAGGAAGAGCAAGAGGGGAGGGAGGGAAGAGAGGGGAGGGGAGGAGAGCAGGAGGGAAGAGAGGAAGAGGGAGGAAGAGAGGGAGAAGAGAGGGAGGGAAGTGGGGAGGAGAGGGAGGAGGAGAGGGAGGAAGAGGAGAGGAGGAAAGGGAGTAGGAGGAGGAGGAGGAGGAAAGGGAAGAAGAGGAGGAGGAAGAGGAGGAGGGGAGGAAGAACAGGAAGGGAGACGAGTAGGAGGAGGGAGGAAAAGAGAAGGAGAGAGAGAGATAGAGGAGGAGGAGGGAGGAAGAGGAGAAGGGAAGAGAGGAAGAGCAGGGAGGGAGGGAGGGAGGAAAAAGGAGAGGAGAGGAGAGGAGAGGAGAGGAGAGGAGAGGAGAGGATACAGGTTGTGTTCAATACTAATATTAGGACTAGGATGACTCAATGGTGTAAACGTGGGAGAAAAAGGTGTTGGTGGGATGACTCGTCCACCAACACACACACTCCTCCCTCCCCACCCGCCTCATCCATCACCCACCCACCTCATCCATCACCCACCCACCCCATCACCCACCCAGCTCATCCATCACCCACCCACCCCATCCATCACCCACCCACCATCCATCACCCACCCACCATCCATCACCACCCACCCCATCCATCACCCACCTACCCCATCCACCCACCACCATCCATCACCTACCCACCATCCATCACCCACCCAGCTCATCCATCACCTACCACCCATCCATCACCCACCCACCTCATCCATCACCTACCCACCATCCATCACCCACCCACCCCATCCATCACCCACCCACCTCATCCATCACCCACCACCCTCATCCACCACCCACCCACCCCATCCATCACCTACCCACCTCATCCATCACCCACCCACCCCATCCACCACCCACCCACCTCATCCATCACCCACCCACCTCATCCATCACCCACCCACCCCATCCATCACCTACCCACCCCATCCACCACCCACCCACCTCATCCATCACCCACCCACCCCATCCATCACCCACCACCCCATCCATCACCCACCCACCTCATCCATCACCCACCCACCATCCATCACCCACCCACCCCATCCATCACCCACCCACCCCTCATCCAACACCCACCCACCTCATCCATCACCTACCCACTCATCCATCACCCACCCACCTCATCCATCACCCACCCACCTCATCCATCTACCCACCTCATCCATCACCCACCCACCCCATCCATCACCCACCCACCTCATCCATCACCTACCCACCTCATCCATCACC
>NW_024711650.1:167500-192500 GCF_018991925.1 Homarus americanus | reverse complement strand
GTGTGTAAATGAGGCAGAAAGTCAGATCAACAACCTGGGATTTGGTCACAATTTTCGTGACGCCATATGGCAGCAGGGTCTACCATTAGACAATACATATAGCGTCACTGTCGGTTTATTTACCTATAATGTGTACAGTCGGCATAACCAACGAGAAATCTGAATATTGTTCTTTGAGGAAGTGTTTGTGTTGATTAAATAACATCTTTTCACCTGTAAATATTATAAAGACGAGCAACATACAGTGTATTATTACGAAATATTGAGTCACTTTGCAACCAGGGATACCAACCATTCTGAGATGACACGATCTGTTGTGCCCAGCTGTACCACAACTTTTTGCCGATACTTACAATCAATAAGTATCTTTACGGGAGAGGTCCAATGAATTTCAGAATGAACACTGTGACTCATGTTGTCTCGGTAGGGTTGGCAAAATCCTTCGTCCGTTGAGTCATATTGTCTGACACAAAACTGTAGAGATACTGTTTGGACTGTGTGTGCAACAGTCCAGACTTCATCCCAAGCTATATTGTATGCATGAGGTGACACAGACCTATGTAATGTTTATTATTCGCCTGACTCACTCCATGTCGTGTTAACATTAGGATATGTAGGCAGGAAGATGCAGGCTTATGTGGATATATAGGCCGATGCGGATATGTAGGCTTATGCGAAAATGTAGGCCTATGCGATGTGGCCTACCGGAAGTAGGCCTAAGTGGAGATGTAGGCCTATTAGGGAATATAGACCTATACATAAATGTAAGCCTATGCGGAGATGTAGGCTTATGCCCATAACCATTAAATAATACCTCAAAAATAAAACAAAGACAACGTTAAACCACATTTTACCAAACATAAAAACAACTTCACACTGAAAAAATAAAACCAAAAAAATAAATCCCCTTCCGGCAGGTCAGGACAGGCGGGAAAATATTCCAACTAATCTCTGGCCCCAAAAATATTACGTAAAAAAATATCGGGAGTAATGAGCGAGATTCACCCTGTGCTAGTTATCCTCGACTGGAATCAACGTTTAAATAAATATCAAAAGCCGACTTGTTTACTGTGATTTTTTCTCTGATGAAAATAAAAGGAATGTATGATTGTTTATAATGGCGCCGAAACTTTTTTTTTTACAATGGGACGACGCATGTGTTTATAATGGCACCCATGGTTTGTTTACAATGGCGAAACAAATTTTTTTACAATTTGTTTATAAATGGCACCTAGGGTTTGTTTACAATGACGCCACAAGATTTTTCTTTACAATGGAGCGACACATATGTTTAGAATGGCACCGGTGATTTATTTACAATATTTACAATGAAAAAATCTGGATAAACGGATAAAAAAAACCATCGCTATACCTGAATAAACTACAAAAAAACTACCTAGTTTATCTATAACAGGACCCTGATGCAGATGACGCCAGGTATTATTGCCAACTGCACCTCTGTTTCATTTAAGAGAGTAAAACTTCCACAACATATTATTCAGAGAGAGATGCCCCACTACCTCCCCCTCCACACACGTTGGCTCCCTTTCCCCACAAATTCTCTCTCTCTCTCTCTCTCTCTCTCTCTCTCTCTCTCTCTCACAGATGGTTTGCCAGGCCCTTGTGACTAGTGTGTGTCTGTGTTTGTTTCACTGGTCTCATGACGTTAAGGTGGGCGCGTCATTCACTACGAGGTCGGAAAGGTCACGGGTCATTCTAGGAAGGAGGAAGGTGGTGTGGTGTGTGTGTGTGTGTGTGTGTGTGTGTGTGTGTGTGTGTGTGTGTGTGTGTGTGTGTGTGTGTGTGTGTGTAAGATGCCCGTTTTGATTTCAAGTAACACGAGCAATTAGTTCAAGAAAGTGCTTGAAAACCCGTCGACCAATCAGTAGTCAAGAAAAAATGACCTGATCTGTGACTAAGTTCTGATCGGCTCTGAGGACTCATGGGGCTGTTGTTCCTTGTTTTAATTTGTGAGGGTCCTAAGAACAACAAACACAAACATAATATAAAAACATCACAACACAAACACCAACAACATCAGACAACAAACATCACAACACAAACACCAACAACATCAGACAAAACATCAACACAAACACCAACAACATCAGAAAAAACATCACAACACAAACACCAACAACATCAGACAAAAACATCACAACACAAACACCAACAACATCAGACAAAAACATCACAACACAAACACCAACAACATCAGACAAAAACATCACAACACAAACACCAACAACATCAGACAAAACATCACAACACAAACACCACAACATCAACAAAACATCACCAACAACATCAAACAAAACATCACAACACAAACACAACAACATCAAACCAAAAACATCACAACACAAACACCAACAACATCAGACAAAAACATCACAACACAAACACCAACAACATCAAACCAAAAACATCACAACACAAACACCAACAACATCAGACAAAAACATCACAACACAAACACCAACAACATCAGACAAAAACATCACAACACAAACACCAACAACATCAGACAAAAACATCACAACACAAACACCAACAACATCAACCAAAAACATCACAACACAAACACCAACAACATCAAACAAAAACATCACAACACAAACACACAACAAAAAATACAACACAACACCACAACATCAACAAAACATCACAACACAAACACCAACAACATCAGACAAAAACATCACAACAAACACCAACAACATCAGACAAAAACATCACAACACAAACACCAACAACATCAAACAAAACATCACAACACAAACACCAACAACATCAGACAACAAATAAAAACATCACAACACAAACACCAACAACATCAGACAAAAACATCACAACACAAACACCAACAACATCAGACAAAAACATCACAACACAAACACCAACAACATCAGAAAAACATCCAACAACAACAACACACACAAAACACCACAACATCAGACAAAACATCACAACACAAACACCAACAACATCAGACAAAAAACATCACAAAACAAACACCAACAACATCAGACAAACATCACAACACAAACACCAACAACATCAGACCAAAAAACATCACAACACAAACACCAACAACATCAGACAAAAACATCACAACACAAACAAAATAAAAACAAAACATAAACAAAAAAGATCGCAGTACAAACAACATCCTAACACAAACCAAAACATTAAAAAAAAAAAACATCCAGGACAAGTAAGAAACATCCGACTAAACATTGTTCAAAATACGTGTTGAAAGTCTTGGGTTAAATTCTCAAGTGTTATTGGATGGTCGTAACCTTTCACTCATATTAACATACAACTTATGTTTTGACGATAATATGAGAAGAGAGAGACGGTCGCCTTTAACTAGTGGAACAGTGAGCTGGGGGGTGGGACGCGGAGCAAATGTATACTCCTACCCACTCCCCGTCCTCCACCACGACCCCTCCTCCTCCTCCCTCCTGCCATACAAAGGTCGAGGTCCATGATCCCTACTTGTGCACACACACACAGCACAGGCACACACATACACACACACACACACACACACACACACACACACACACACACACTCCTTTGTATATATTTACTCACGACACTGGTAATCCTACTCATAACCTTGGGCAGGACGGAAGGTCGGAGAGGTGCAAAATTGCTCTGCGACATTCAGATGCACAAGGGTGACCAGCAAATGATTGTTGGTTGTGTTAATCTACACTACTGAGAGACCCACGCAAGAACTTTCAGGTCAACAGAGGCAAGTTCTGAAGTTACTAAACGTAGCCAAGATGGAGTGAAAATACTCCAGAGAACTGAATTAGCAATTATTTATAGTTAATGTGTGGTCTGAAATGGTCCATATGTAGTGTAATGGCGGGCAGATAGGTGGGATATACAGGTGATATTATTCCATGTCTCTTCACCTGTAAGGGGTATGTGGTGCCAGCGTTGCCCACTTTAACTCAAGTGGTAGAAGATCTGCTAAGGTGTAAGTGTTGAGGGGTAATAGGTGGTAGTAAGTGGTGAGGTGTCAAAAATATGGTGAAGGCTGGTGGTGAAGGCTGGTGGTGAAGGCTGGTGGTGAAGGCTGGTGGTGAGGCTGTGGTGAGGCTGTGGTGAGGCTGGTGGTGAGCTGGTGGTGAGGCTGGTGGTGAGGCGTGGGAGGCTGGTGGTGAAGGCTGGTGTGAGCTGGTGGTGAGGCTGGTGGTGAGCTGGTGGTGAGGCGTGGGAGGCTGGTGGAACGGGTAGGCTGGTGGTGAGGCTGGTGGTGAGGCTGGTGGTGAGGCTGGTGGTGAGCTGGTGGGAGGCTGGTGGTGAGCTGGTGGTAGGCTGGGATGGCGGTGAGGCTGGGGTAGGCTGGTGGTGGGCGGCTGGTGGTGAGGCTGTGTGAGGCTGGTGGTGAAGGCTGGTGGTGAGGCTGGTGAGGGGGTGAAGGCTGGTGGAGGCTGGTGAAGGTGGTGAGGCTGGTGGTGAAGGCTGGTGGTGAAGCAGGATTTTCTTTTGCCGCTTTAGGCGGCTGCTTATTGAGCACCCCAGACTCATCCTGTGAGCCGGAAAAAGGATTCCAGATAGAGTTTACAACGGGTCATAATAATTAACCCCGTGGTCAGGATATTATGGCACTGAATGTTACACAGTATTTCAATTACATTATTTGTTTAGTTCTATACATAAAAGTGCTTATTCACAAATTCGTGAGTACAGGCGTGTGAAGTATGTCTGGCCTCACACTTTGTTATTCATTTGCGTGAGAAGTATTCAAGCTTGTGTATTTGGTTCTATACATGAGAACTGATATAGATATTAACTGCAAAAAGTGAATACAATCTTAATATGTCGGCTATCTTGCCATTAGAGATGAAGTGTTGTGCCATTTCACACACAGTGTGCTTGGACCTGTCCTAAAAGGTTCTATCTTCACACAGTCGAGGACGTAGTGTTCAAGTGTTGCCATATGTCTACTTTACACATTAGTCTTGTTTACATCTGCTTGAGAAACATACTGCCAGAGGTAGTTATATCCTAACCTTAATCTAGAGGTTACAACATCTTGTAATCTAGTTACTTGCTCCATATACATGTTTCACTTGATACATCTCATCATGGTAACCTATGGATCGACTAGTGCCTGTTTGCACTTGTCTATTTGCGTCAAATTCATCAAGAAGTTATTTCCTAATTACAGTTTTAAGGGTTCTTCTTGACAGACCCAAATTGTATTCAACGGTGCCTTTGTTAGACGCGAGTTTGGCGAGGGCATCACCTCTGTCATGTTTTATGAGGCCTATGTGAGAGGGGATCCACAACAGTTTGACAGCAGGTGGTGTTTGTGGTGGTCGTGGAGGTGGTGGTAGAGTTGATAGTGGTGGTAGAGGCGATGGTGGTGGCAGAGGCGATGGTGGTGGCAGAGGTGATGGTGGTGGAGGCGATGGTGGTGGCAGGAACGATGGTGGTGGCAGGGCGATGGTGGTGGCAGAGGGGTGATGGTGGTGTAGAGGCGATGGTGGTGCAGAGACGATGGTGGCAGGTGATGGTGGTGGTGAGGCGATGGTGGTGGCAGGATGATGGTGGTGGCGAGGTGATGGTGGTGGCAGAGTTGATGGTGGTGGCAGAGGTGATGGTGGTGGCAGAGTTGATGGTGGTGGCAGAGGTGATGGTGGTGGCAGAGTTGATGGTGGTGGCAGAGGCGATGGTGGTGGCAGAGGCGATGGTGGTGGCAGAGACGATGGTGGTGGCAGAGGCGATGGTGGAGTTGGGAGGGTGGCAGAGTAGGAGACAGTCACCACCACCACCAGCAAACAGTTCTTGGCTCCCCTTCTGAATTGTTAGTATGCTCCTGGAGGTGAACGCGTCGCCACAAGATCATAAGGAATATATACCCTTTTGGTTAAGTCATGGCAGGACAACAGGCTATGTTAGGCGACGAGGGTGGGCGTGACGACCTGCTTAGTGTACAGGACGAGGCCCCTACGTTATTCATAGGCTGGGTAGAGGTGGGAGTGAGGAGGTTCAACTAGGACGAGCTAAGATATCGGGAGGTATACTGACGGGTTCTCTAATGGGCCCAGTCGTAATGAACAAGTTGATAGTGAATGTCAACAGTCAGTTGTAATGTGAGAGAAACACAAAATTTAATGTTGGTTTTAAGTCACGGGTACAATAATGTTCTCTTACTGGCATGGTGGAATAAACATACAGCCTAACTAACTCAGTGGTGTGAAGCGCTGAAAAGCCGAATCCCACTTGAGCTAACTTCTAGTGGATAATAATCGTCCGGTGGCATTTTGTCCAAGGAATAATTATCTAAAATTTTTGTCTGGAACGATTTTTTACACACTCTCTCTCTGGCGCCTCCCGTTACAAGTTGCTTACACACGCGATGTACAGTCAACCAAAGATGCACTGACCTCACCTTGAGCCTTGTACTCGGAATTTTACCTGGCAATACTTGGTAAAGGAAGGCTGTATGTAATGGTGATTGTGATTGGTGGATCTGTTTTCTGCTGTATCACTGTCAGGATAATTATTAAACAATCCAAAGGTAGGATTTTTATAATAATAAACTATTCATTGTTATTTAAGGTCATGAGAAGTTTCCAAATGTTCGTTAAACACCGTGAACTGTTATTCTGCTGTCAATGAATGGATACGTTGTGAGGCTTCAGAAAGACTTAAGTCATATAGTATTAAGAAGAACCATTTTAATTCTAGCTGACGACTCTTGCACTTAATACTGTAGTACTATTGTAGGAATGAAAAAAGTGTTCATCCAGTAGAGCAACGAGCGTATATAAATTTAAACAGAAAATCGGTAAAGCTCTTCTTCGCCCCCCCGCCGAAAGTGAAAAGCCGCCTTGTTTCCCACTGATCTACGTCACACAGTGAGTATAACCTGATAAAACTCCGCCAAACTTTCAAACCAGTATAGACGAGGTACCAACTCATAGCGATGTTTACCCTCCCATGGTCTAAAATTCACCTCTGACATTTTAATCCCAAATACACACCAGCTCTCATGCGGGGTGATGATGACGTTAAGTTGTATTACTACACTCAAATAACTTAAGGTAGAAGGCAGCTACCAAACAGGGAGATACTACCGCCTGGGAAGATATTGGAAGCATAATGTGTTGTCTAATGGTAGACCCTGCTGCCATATGGCATCACAAAAATTGTGACCAAGTCCCTGGTTGCTGATCTGACTTTCTGCCTCATTTACACACAATTGCAGGGTCTCAATTGTTTCTCTTACTTTGACAACACAACATATATATAAAATGTTTCTCACTTTTGATTTTTTTTAACCTCTGTATTCATTTATGGTCCTTTATTATTATTATTATTATTATTATTATTATTATTATTATTATTATTATTATTATTATTATTATATTTTGCCCCCCAGGCCCTGATGTGGGTCATTGACCTGCGCCCTGGTCGGCTAATCCCGTAAAAAAAAAATCTACAGGAGTCATCAGCAACTACACTACTAATTAAACGAGATATGGGAGCTATAAGGAGCGGTGCAGCATCTACACACCAAGAATGAAGACTAGTAGTTTCCACACTCGAGTTGCAATGACTACCTACTTATACTTTACACATACAGGTGGACATAGTTTAACATATTTACACACACTGATACAGACGACACTAGCTGACCTACCGACCACCCCGTCCCCACCCCCGCACGTTTAAATAACACTACCACGACACTTAACTAACTCCTGACATCTACTGTACTTAGCTCTATAATTACGCTAAAGTAATGTTAATCCTTACATCTATTAGGCTCTTAAGTTTAATAGACTTTATAAAACTGAATTAAACTCCGATAATTCGTCTTAACTTAACCACCGCCATTTAGTCAGCTGAGTGGAGTATAATCCTGTTATAATTTAGGCTACTGTAGTGTAACGTCGACATACACAAGCTTAAATGTATTTGGACGACAGATAATAATAATAATAATAATAGTAATAATAATAATAATAATAATAATAATAATAATAATAATAATAATAATAATAATAATAATAATAATAATAACCAATAAGATTTTTCTATTCCTTTCCGTGTTTTTTCTGATATAACAAAAAATGGTTTACAGTAAAAAAATCTTTAACTCGGAAACTCATTTAATAATAATATTAGCGACTGCAACACACACACACACACACACACACACACACACACACACACACTGACCATCACCACGGCCTCATCTGCAAATTTGGTAAGAAACTTCTACACCATCCCCGACACCGGCCCCTACTACCACCTGAGATCCCCTGTCCGAGAATTGCTGTTCGACACCACAACCGCATCCAGCCCATACGTGCACGGGCAGTCGCTATAAGAACAGCCCAGTCCCAACCATTGTAAAATTATCAATAACTTGTAATAAATCAGTGTATTCACTCCCAGTAAACACTGCTCCTTACACTATCACTATGTTGAAATGAACTGTAGTTTGAGCTTTTCCCCATCTAGTTATTATATGTCTTATTTGTGTCACTTATGTTACTTGTATATTATTTGTAATTCGTAACCCATTCCCCAAATATGTAACTATATATTTTCAGCCTTCTGGCTGCCAAGCTCTTTCAATAAACCGTTAATTATTATTATTATTATTATTACACACACACACACACATTATGAAATTATCAATAACATGTAATAAATCAGTGTATTCCTCCCCAGTAAACACTGCTCCCTACACTATCACTATGTTGAAATGAACTGTAGTTTGAGCTGATCCCCATCTAAGTTATTATATGTCTTATTTGTGTCACTTATGTCACTTGTATATTATTTGTAATTCGTAACCCATTCCCCAATTATGTAACTGTATATTTTCAGCCTTCTGGCTGCCAAGCTCTTTCAATAAACCGTTAATTATTATTATTATTATTATTACACACACACACTGACCATCACCACGACCTCATCTGCAAATTTGGTAAGAAGCTTCTACACCATCTGACACCGCTCCCTACTACCTAGAAGGATCCCTTGTCCGAGAAATTGCTGTTTCGACACCCTGTGCATGTATACGTGCACGAACTGATCGCTATAAGAACAGCCCAGTCCCAACCATTGTAAAATTATCAATAACTTGTAATAAATCAGTGTATTCACTCCCAGTAAACTTTTTTTTATCTTGCACTGTCCACTATGTTGAAATGAACTGTAGTTTGAGCTTTTCCCCATCTAGTTATTATATGTCTTATTTGTGTCACTTATGTTACTTGTATATTATTTGTAATTCGTAACCCATTCCCCAAATATGTAACTGTATATTTTCAGCCTTCTGGCTGCCAAGCTCTTTCAATAAACCGTTAATTATTATTATTATTATTATTATTATTAGGATTCCCCAAATGAGCAGATTCAATGATCGCATGTAATCATCAAAACGATTACACTTCCACTGAATGTTTGTCGTTACTTGAAAATCTTATTTTCAAGGTCAATTACATTAAAATTTGTGCGTTTTATTTATATTTTTTATCATGTTTTACACCACCCCCCCCTCCCAACACACACATGACGCGTTATCCTCACTGAAAAAGTTAGATAATAAACACAAAGGTTCACGTAATCACATTGGTTCAGATACTTTATTTCCCCCGTTAGTGCTTTAGTTGTAACAATCACATTATTCACTACTTCTATTTGTTGTTTCCTTATTTTGCTTTGTTAACATATCTTTGGTAATTTTCCAAAGCACTATTTTTCGTCGCCAATATCTCAGAGTCGTGTCGATAATTATAATTCAAGGAATGCGTCGCGTCAATATATTTACTAGTAGACTATCCCCACCAATAACCATGTGTATATTAAGATGCTGTGTGTAAGGGTAGCGAGGATACCATGACTGTTTTTACTTACTTTGGAAGATTGCCGATTTTTGGAGCTCGAGGACGGAACCCCAACTGGGTACGTCCTTCTTCCAAGTCCCCATCAGCTGTAAGAGAAAACGGATATTAACATTGGCTTCAAAGAAAATGATGGTTTCAGGAGTAACTATATAAGAACATACTTTCCTGCAGACTCGTCATACCTTGATAGGAATTTAACAACAAATCAATTATTAATAACCAAAAGTAGTATGATGAGCATTGTGCTCGTAATAGTATCTAACTCACGGCTATGTTCTATGTTCATCAGATCAATTAACTTTGATTCCGTTACAATAATTCTACAATTTGTCATGAGTTCAACTACATGAATTAAACAGAAGTAAATGAAGAACAAAACCTTCATTGAAATTATCTGCAATATAAAGTAACATCATTAACAACTAAAAAAGACATATGTCATAGTAAATTAAACTGATAAACGAAATTCTCATAAATCTATGTACTGTGTGCATATATATTCATCTTTATAGCATTAACAACCATAATTAAATTTTATACTGAAATTACCAGCGAAAATTATTTACACCAGAACACCCCCCCCCCCCAGAGCACTACAAATATATACAATCCTTACAGATATCACTTATCAATTTCATCTCAATGCATATCAAACAATAACACCCGAGAATAGTTAAGACTAGTACTACTATAGGTCCTAGTACATATAGGTCTAATTAATAGTCAGTTAACACGGTGACGGAGAAAGCTTTGAACATTAGTAACGAGGACAAACTTGAACTGTACCTCAACATGACACCGAATGTATTGCCGCTTGAAATATTCTCATCAACAGTCACATCCCCTTGTGGTGAACAGTGCGGTGAGTAACAGACAATGAGATGAATGAAGATGATGCAAAAGGAAACCAGAGAAGAGAGAGTAAAGGAAGCAAACGTGATTGTTTATAAGAATTTGACACACTGGTAGGAAGCAGCTGAGAGTCAGTGTGGTGCCACTTGTAAACACTCGGGAAACGTGTTTATACAATCGACTCCAGTCTAGCAAGTCACTTCTATATAAAGGCTATTTTTATTAAGAAAGGATTGCAAATCGTCTAAATTTAAATTATATTTAGATTTTAAGTAAACATCATCATTTTTGGGAACTATCCAAATTGTTCTATGGTAATCAACATGATGAATATGGAACTGATGTTTGGGTGGCGAGAACTACACTTAGACGAGTTTACCCTAAAATCGTCATCGGTGAGAGAAAACGACGACAGTGGAGGATAGCCTGTGATATTTTGGGACTTTAGTTCGTAATTCCAAATAAGATGAAAAGATGGACAACAAACATGGATGATGAAATGGCTAATGAGTCACAGATAACGAGTGTAATTTTAACTCTTAAACATCCTGGTGTATTAGTTATTACTCTATCAGCAACATTTACACACACAAAAAATCGGGGATGATAAAATAACTCATCCACCAATTAACTAGGCGGCAACAGGAACTATCACGGAAACGATAAACTTAACAAATAAATAAAAGTTTGAACCTAAAAATATTATATTCGAAAAATTAAAATTCCTATGTAAAAAAAAAAAATAACAGGCAAATTATAAAATGTGAGGTACTTTCATGTTTTCGGTAACGCCACATGCCAGAGTAAACGCACCAACCTGTACACATCTGTTTCTTCATGGCTATAGGATAAACGTCATATGTAATCAAACTCCTCACTAAACCTCACAGAAAACCAAACCAGAAAACAACCCAATATCCTGTCTGAATCCCAGGAACACTCCCGACTAACCATAAGGTCACACACTCTTGAGATAACACCACGAAGGTCACCCTGGAGGTTAATAGGCCTTTGAGGGTCATTATCCACGTCATATAATCAACACACTAACATCCTGAGAAAGATTACACTCCTACCCAACTAAAATGAAGAGGATGTGACGAAATGATAACAACGAGAAGTGATTACAGGTATACAAGTCTTGATAACAGGTGTGTACCACTATGTTACAGAAATAATAATACAGGCATGTGAATCGTTATCAAACCGGGACGACATCAGGTTTTATTCATTACGGATAATAACAACCTCGGATCTTTCTGTTATTCCCCGTAATTCTTAACCTACTATACGATACGCTTCCTTCCGGTCGTAACTTCTATATTACTTAACAGATGTGGGCCAAGGTTAAAGTACATGAAATCTAAAGAAACCGGTTAAGGTGGAAAAGTACTCGCCAGCCCACACATTGTCTCCTCATTATTTCCAGGTGATGAGTGGGGTTAGTTACTGCACAACCACAACTAGCACCACCACTAGTACTAGCACCACTACTAGTACTAGAACCACCACAACCAGTATACACCCCCCCCCTCCCCTCCGCCGTGGATTAACTCATCCTTATTAACATCAATCTTCTCATGATTCTCTCGTCGCTGCCCGCTACACCCAGGGACCCATACTACACCCTGGGACCCACACCCAGGGACCCACACGACACCCAGGGACCCATACACCCAGGAACCCACCTACACCCAGGGACCCACCACCTGGCACCCTGCCAAGGTACTACACCCTGGGACCCACACTACACCAGGGACCCACACTACACCCAGGGACCCACACTACACCCAGGGACCCACGCTACACCAGGGACCACTTCCATCAGGAAAACACAATATGCCCAGGGACACACAATACACAGGGACCCGCTACACCCAGGGACCCCATTACCCAGGAACCCACGCTACACCCAGGGACCCAAGCTACATCCAGGAAAACACAATATACCCAGGGACATACAATACACCCAGGGACCCACGCTACACCCAGGGACCCATACCCAGGGACCCACGCTACACCAGAACCCACGCTACGCCCAGGGACCTACAAAACATCCAGGAACCCACGCTATACCCAGGGACCCACGCTACATCCAGGGACCCCACACAACACCCAGGGACCCACACTACACCAAGGAACCCACGCTACACCCAGGGACCCACGCTACACCCAGGGACCCACTACCCCAAGAACTCGCCATGGGGACCTACAAAACATCCAGGAACCCACGCTATACCCAGGGACCCACACTACATCCAGGGACCCACGCTACACCCAGGGACATACGCTACACCCAGGGACCCACGCTACACCCAGAACCCGCTACACCAGGGACCTACAAAACATCCAGGAACCCACGCTATCCCAGGAACCCACACTACAGGGACCCACGCTACCAGGGACATACGCTACACCCAGGGACCCACGCTACACCCAAGAACCCACGCTACAGAGGACCTACAAACATCCAGGAACCACGCTATGCAGGGACCCACGCTACATCCAGGGACCCACACAACACCCAGGGACCCACACTACACCAAGGAACCACGCTACACCCAGGACCCACGCTACACAGGGACCCACACAACACGAGGGACCCACACTACACCCCAGAACCCACGCTACGCCCAGGGACCTACAAAACATCCAGGAACCCACGCTATACCCAGGGACCCACGCTACATCCAGGGACCCACACAAAACCCAGGGACCCACACTACCCAGAACCCACCTACGCCCAGGGACCTACAAAACATCCAGGAACCCACGCTATACAGGGACCCACGCTACATCCAGGGACCCACACTACCCAGGGACCCACACTTAACCCGGGACCAAGGCTACACCAGGGACCCACTACACCAGGAACCACGCTACACCCAGGACCCACGCTACACCCAGGGACCGACGATACACCCAAGGACCCACACACCCAGGGACCCACGCTACACCCAGCGACCACACGCTATCCAGGGACCCATGCTACATCCAGGGACCCACACACACACCCAGGGACCCACACTACTCAGGAACCCACGCTACACCCAAGGACCCTACTCCCAGGGACCCACACTACACCCATGGACCCACGCTACACCCAGGAACCCACGCTATACCCAGGGACCCACATACATCCAGGGACCCACACTACACCCAGGGACCCACACTTACCAGGGACCAGGCTACACCCAGGGACCCACTACACCCAGAACCCACGCTACGCCCAGGGACCTACAAAACATCCAGGAACCCACGCTATACCCAGGGACCACGCTACATCCAGGGACCCACACAACACCCAGGGACCCACACTACACCAAGGAACCCACGCTACACCCAGGGACCTACAAAACATACAGGGACCCAACGCTAGACCAGGACCCACGCTCTACCCAGGACCCAAGCTACCCAGAGACCACGATAGACCCAAGCACCCACCTCTACACCCAAGGACCCATGCTGCACCCAGAAACCCGCTCTACACCCAAGGACCCACGCTACACCTAGGAACCCACGTTACACCGAGGAACCCACGTTACACCTAGGAACCCACGCTACACCCTAGGGCCCACACTACACCCACACCCAGGAACCGACGCTACACCCTAGGAACCACGTTACACATTAGGACCCACGCTACATCCAGGGACTCACGCTACACCCAGGGACCCACGCACAGGCACAACCAATAACAGAGCCAAAGACAGGTATAAGGGAAGTTCAGCATCAGACTGAGAGCTTTACGTAAACAAGACGAGTGGTGGCATAAGTAGGAGGCGAGTCTTTGTGGCCGACGACAACAATAAGCTCCACTGCGATGTTCTTTTGTTATCCCGTGTTGTCGAGGGGCTGGCTAGTGCTGCCTCCTATCATGTCATGTTTGAGGGTCCTCGTTTTTCTCTATTGTATAGACGATTGAACAATGTTTGTAGTTGAAAGGTTGAAACAAAATACGAATAAGAATTAAAGTTATTGATAATAAGTAATATATAACAAAACTAATAAAACGGAAAATAAAATTAGTATCCACGGAGATTTTCGTGTGTTTTCCATAACAGGTCATAATGTAAAAAAATAAATAAACTCATGGTTTATAATATGTGAATACACGTACAGTAAACTCTTAGCAAGAACTTCTAGAACACCTGGGCACGATGGATGTGAGAATGAGCAGACTGAATCTTGTCATCTCGGAATGGTTTCAGATTCTTCGTTCATTTTTCTGATTGCATAGTGTTTATAGCGTTGGAGAAGTTATTGGTGAGAGTGTATGGTATTAATAAAAAAATAGCCATTCGTGATGTTCTTTTGTTTTCGTGTACTAATAAGGAGCTATTATTATTATTATTATTATTATTATTATTATTAAAACAAGAAAATAATTACATAATAGTTAAATAACACTTAAATAACACAGGGTAATGGATTTGAACCAACTAAGTAAACAAGGCCAGCTGGTTAACCTACACACCATCTGCCTAACCTCCAACCCAGCTGAGGGAGGCAGACCAGCTGGGGACACGACGCTAGGCCTCATTAAGCTGGCTGGCATCACAGTGGGCGGAGACTTATCGAGCGAAAAGTCTCTCTTGTGACAGGTAATTAGCGTCGTGGAGTAGTTAAGTTACAGGTGGTATCTTGTGTTGATGGTGAGGATAGTGGTGTTGTGGGTGGTGGTGATGGTGTTGTGGGTGGTGGTGATGGTGTTGGGGATGGTGGTGGTGGGGATAAGGGATGGTGGTCATGGCAATGGTGGTGGTGGTGGTGGTGAGGATGGTGATGGAGATTATGGTGGCGATGAGGATGGTGGTGTTGGTGATGATAATGATGATGATGATGATGATGATGATGATGATGATGATGATGATGATGATGATGATGATGAAGATGTATAAAGATAGCCAAATACCCAACTAGAGATCGTCAAATACCTGCGTTATTATTCTGGTCTCTCGGTAAAAATGACGCACCACTTAACTCAGTCTCTAGTGCTGAAAAGATGGCTATACCCGGGTCATGCGGACTGTGAGGGAACGATGTGAGGCTTTTAACTCCCTCATGAGGTATGGCAGTGGATGGGGAGACGGAAGAAATAGTGGGTGTGCCTGATGGAGAAGTGGTGGGTGTGAGGGTGAGAGGGTGGTAGGTGAGCGAGTGGGATGAGAGGGTTGTGGTTGTACCCCTACACTCTGTACTATACACTCTCAAAACACACACACACACACACACACACACACACACACACACACACACACACACACACACACACACACTACACAACAACTCCACACACACTTTTTACCACCTCCACACACCCTAAAGACTACACTACAACCTTGAACACACTCTCCACACATCCAACACACTTCACCACAACCTTCAACGCCCTTACACACATCCAACACCCTCAAATCGCAACACACCCTTCATCCAACACCTCACCTCTCATCTGCCACGTGACGAACCATCAACACTCTCATCCCCAGAACCTCTATACCCACCTGACAAAAGAGGATCGCTAATCCCTTATGCAGAGTGTCAGATCCCTTTAAAGGGCTGTGTGCCAGATCCTTTTCATGTAGAGTTTGGACCAGCGTAAAGATAGGCGCCTGTTGGAAGGATTTGTGCGATACTTTATTTATTTCTAACTCTATAGCTACGACGACGACGAGAGAGAGAGAGAGAGAGGGGTGGTGGTGGTGGTGCGTGGGTGTGGACAAGCCCCTCGAAGCTCTCGCCCTCATCCTTTGTATGGAAAGTACTGGAGGAGGAGGAGGAGGAGGAGGAGGAGGAGGGTATTAACATGAGGACCATTGTTCGAGGAAGAGGTCAATAGAGGTCAGATAACTACCTCTACCTCCCTACCGCGCCCGTGAAGTCACCTCTACCTCCCTGCCACACCCACCAGGTCACCTCTACTTCATTGCCACACCCACCAGGTCACTTCTACCTTCCAGCCACACCCACCAGGTCACACCTACCTCCCTACCACACCCACCAGGTCATCTCTACTTCACTGCCACACCCACCAGGTCATCTCTACTTCCACTGCCACACCAACCAGGTCACCTCTACCTTCCAGCCACACCTTCCTCCTGCCACACCCACCAGGTCATCTCTACTTCACTGCCACACCCACCAGGTCATCTCTACTCACTGCCACACCCAACCAGGTCACACCTACCTCCCACCACACCCACCAGGTCACACCTCCTCCCTGCCACACCCACCAGGTCACCTCTCTTCCTCCCTGCCACACACCCAACCAGGTCACTCCTACCTTCCCACACCCACCAGGTCACACCTCCTCCCTACCACACCCACCAGGTCACCTCTTCCTCCCTACACACCCAACCAGGTCACCTCTACCTTCCTACCCACACCCACCAGGTCACCTCTTCCTCCTGCCACACCCAACCAGGTCACCTCTACCTTCTTGCCACACCCACCAGGTCACACCTACCTCCCTACCACACCCACCAGGTCACCTCTTTCCTCCCTGCCACACCCACCAGGTCACCTCTACCTTCCTACCACACCCACCAGGTCACCTCTTCCTCCTGCCACAACCACCAGGCCACACCTCTCCTTCCCTGCCACACACCCACCAGGTCACCTCTTCCTCCCTGCCACACCCACCAGGTCACACCACCTACCTCCCTGCCACACCCACCGGGTCACCTCTTCCTCCCGCCACACCCACCAGGCCACACCTACCTTCCTCCTGCCACACCCACCAGGTCACCTCTTCCTCCCTACCACACCCACCAGGTCACCTCTTCCTCCCTGCCACACCCACCAGGTCACACCTTCCTCCCTGCCACACCCACCAGGTCACCTCTATCTCCCCGCATGGTGAGGTTGCAGGGAGTAAGGGCCTATGTCCTATTTGGGATGGAACCCATTTACAAAGAGCCTCTCCCTGACCGGTTAGGTTAAGAAAAATTTAAATAAGTGAGAAGAGTGAGTACGGGTGTGTGAGAGTACGAGTGGGTGAGAGGACAGGTGAGTGAGAGTACGAGTGGATGAGAGTACAGGTAAGTGAGGACGGGAGGGTGAGATAGAGAGGAGAGTACAGGTGAGTGAGTACAGGTGAGTGAATACAGGTGAGTGAGTACAGGTGGGTGAGAGTAAAGGTGGGTGAGAGTAAGGGTGGGTGAGAGTACAGGTGGATGAGGGTTCAGGTGAGTGAGAGTACAGGTGAGTGAGAGTACAGGTGGATGAGAGTACAGGAGAGATTACAGGTGGATAAGAGTACAGGTGAGTGAGAGTACAGGTGGATGAGGGTACAGGTGGATGAGAGTACAGGTGAGAGTACAGGTGGATGAGGTATAGGTGGATGAGAGTACAGGTGGATGAGGGTTCAGGTGAGTGGGAGTACAGGTGTGAGTGAGAGTACAGGTGATGAGAGTACAGGTGGATGAGGGTTCAGGGTGGATGAGGGTTCAGGTGAGTGAGAGTACAGGTGGATGAGGGTACAGGATGAGAGGGTTCAGGTGAGTGAGAGTACAGGTGGATGAGGGTACAGGTGGGATGAGAGTACAGGTGGAGTGAGAGTACAGGTGGATGAGGGTTCAGTGGAGGGAGAGTACAGGGTGATAAGAGTACAGGTGAGTGAGAGTACAGGTGGATGAGTGAGAATACAAGTAACAGTACAAAACATATAGGAACAGGTGGGAAAGGCAGGTAACAACAGAGGGAGGGAGGAGGAGGAGGAAGGAAGAGGAAGAAGGAAGGAAGGAAGGAAGAAGGAAGAAGGAAGGAAGGAAGGAAGGAAGGAAGGAAGGAAGGGTTGGTGGGTTTAAGAGTAAGCAATATTATAATAAACTCGGGAATAACAATGTCACTGTATTCCTGTATTCTCACTGTATTCTACTGTACTGAATACTTAAACTAACGTACGAATTCTGCAAAAAATAAATGTTTAGTCCCAGGTGACGTCAAAATCCCCCACCCACCGCCCCACGCCCAGTATAAAGAAAGGGATATCCACCACTGCTCAGGAAACAACTGCCGTGTCTCCTCCCCACTCACTTGTTTCCAGGAAGGCAGACGACAATGATGATTATATGTGTAGCTGCCGAGGTCACCAACTAGGGGTCAAGTAGAGGGGAGGAGGGGGGGCAGGGTAGAGATGGAGGTAAAGGGGGGTGGGGTCAGAGAGCACGTGACGTCTGCTTAAGTAGTTATTTAATCCGTCAAACTTTCTCTCAGTGTGTGAATGCTGAGTGGGATGTGTGGAGGTGGAGGTGGAGGTGGTGGTGGTGGTGGTATGGACCTGCCGCGGCCACCATCAACACTACCACCATTACCCTCTGAAGGATGTTGATGTTGATGTTGTTGTTGTGGTAGTGGTGTGGTGGTGGCAGTGCTGATTGGTGGTGGTGGTCGTCATATCAGTGTTAGTGGTGGCAGCAGTGATGGTGGTGGTGGTAGTGGCAGTAGAGGTCATATTTGTGGTGGCAGTGATGGTGGTAATGGTAATAATGGTCAAATCAGTGGTGGTGGTGGTGGTGTCAGTGACTGTGGTGGTTGTATCAGCGTTGGTGGTAGTGGTGGTGGTGGCAGGATTCTACAAGTGTGTCACGGACAGCCGCTTCATGAGGCAGTAGGAGGCCTACCAACACCTGTGACCTCCAACCGTGACCTCCACCAACCTTACGACCTCCACCAACACCTGTGACCTCCACCAACCTACGACCTCCACCAACCTAAGACCTCCACCAACCTATTACCTCCACCAACACCTGTGCCTCCACCAACACCTCTAGCCTCCACCTACCCGACCTCCACCAACACCTGTGACATTCCACCAACCTACAACCTCCACCAACACCTGTGACCTCCACCAACCTACGACCTCCACCAACACCTGTGACCTCCACCAACCTACGACCTCCACCAACACCTGTGACCTCCACCAACCTACGACCTCCACCAACACCTGTGACCTCCACCAACCTACGACCTCCACCAACACCTGTGACCTCCACCAACATGACCTCCACCAACACCTGTGACCTCCACCAACACCTGTGACCTCCACCAACCTACGACCTCCACCAACACCTGTGACCTCCACCAACCCACGACCTCCACCAACACCTGTGACCTCCACCAACCTACGACCTCCACCAACACCTGTGACCTCCACCAACCACGACCTCCACCAACACCTGTGACCTCCACCAACCACAGACCTCCACCAACACCTGTGACCTCCACCAACCCATGACCTCCACCAACACCTGTGACCTCCACCAACCTACGACCTCCACCCAACACCTGTGACCTCCACCAACCTACGACTCTCCACCCAACACCTGTGACCTCCACCAACACCTGTGACCTCCACCAACCTACACCTCCACCAACGCCTGTGCTCCACCAACACCTCTAGCCTCCACCTACCTACGACCTCCACCAACACCTGTGACCTCCACCAACCTACGACCTCCACCAACACCTGTGACCTCCACCAACATCTGACTCACCTGTAACACCTGTCCCTCGATCTTCCTTTAATTCATGTACACTGACTCACCAACAACACGTATTAACAAAACATTTATCGTGGAATATAAAGAGCCTTCACCCACCCACCCAGAACCACTAACATTAACCCTCAGTTGACAAAAACATTCACTCCTCAAATCAACAGATATGAACTCAGCTAATTAAAACAAGCACAAACAAAAACTACATTCTTGTTATGGTTTACAATTGATACCAGAAAGGTTTAAAGCCTGCATAGAGGCAAGTAGCGTTGATGATTCCCACCAACACACAAGCACCTCAGCCAGCCAGTCACGTTCCCATCACCAGGCTCGGTAATTTCAGTGGTATCTGATCTCCGCACTATTTACATTCTCGCCAGGGAGATCTCTACTAAGTGGGGTGGGGGAGTGAGGGAGACTTGTAGTAGGGGGGCGGGGGGCTATGATTCTCGCAGTGGTGATATAAGTGGATAAGTGGAATGCTTGGTAAGAGAGGCACACAGTCACTGAGCAGTCACCAATACCCTCCCTCAGCTCCGGGATAGTCACCGAGACGCAGTAGAGGGTGTATCACTGGCTTGCCACATCCTGATGTGTGTGTGTGTGTGTGTGTGTGTGTGTCCGACCGAATGAATATGATCAAATTAGGGGTAATTAGACCGTCACCTGACAGGCCCTGTACACAATGGTCTTGTACACACACACACACACACACACACACACACACACACACACACACACACACACACACACACACACACACACACACACACACACACACACACCCTCCTAACACCATCTGGGAGGAGTTACTACACTACGTTTTGCTGTTCAACATCTACATTAATCTGTATGTTCACTGTATGTTCCTTTACCTTTCTAATGAAGGCTTTGTTAAACCACCAATGTATGTAATAAGTCATTTATGCCATGTATATTTTCAGCCTTCGGCTGCAGAACTTTCAATAAACCGTTAATTATTATTATTATTATTATTATACACAACAGGATGTGGCAAGCCAGTGATACACCCTCTACTGCGGGGTGTTACTAAAAAACCTATCAACTTTTTCAGGTTTGTCTTAAGACTATCATTATACCTTTTCAGTTGCCCGCCAACGTTACGTAGGTGCTTTGGCAGTCTACTGTCGTCCATGCGGGTAACATGGCCAGTCCAGCATAGTTGTTCATGGATAATGGTAGCCTCGATGCTCCTACTATTGGTGTCAGCGAGAATACTGGCATTTGTTCCCTTGTCTTCCCAGCGAACTCGGAGGATGGAACATAGACTACGTTGGTGAAAGTTTTCAAGTGCAATAAGGTGCCTCCAGTTTGTGACCCATGTTTCACTGCCATATAGCAGGGTGGGGAGAACCACTGCTCGATATACTTGCAGCTTTGTAGATAATATCAGCTCCCTACAGCTGAAGACATGGTTACGGATATCAAATGCTTGAGATGCACATCTGATCCGATATTGAATCTCTTCATCAATGTCCGCGAAGGTGGCTAGGTGGAAGCCAAGGCACTGGAAGTGGGTTACATTAGAGAGAGTAGTACTATTAAGCTGGATGGAAGGTGGAGGGGCAGGCTGAAAGAGAATCTGAGTCTTACATTCATCTCAAGGCCAAAGTGTGTTTACGCATCTTCGTAGGTGTTCAGGATCTTCTGTAGGTCGCGTTCAGTGATGGAAGCGGCCGACACCTTAATTCCTGTCTGGACACACACACACACACACACACACACACACACACACACACACACACACACACACACACACACACACACACACACACACACACACCTGTTACTAAAAAACCTATCAACTTCAAACAACAATAATAGTGATACTAATAAAATAATATTAATAATAATAATAAAGTATTGCAGGATTTAATTACATATTTCATACTACGAAACGACACATACGAACATAATTATAATACTACAGTACTCCAGCACAACCCTGGGTACTTGGGGATGTTACAGGCACGTGACAGCAGCAGTTAACACGGGCACGTCTCAACGATGATGATGACAATATTGGTGATGATGATGATGATGATGACAATATTGGTGATGATGGTGGTGATAAATAATAATGGTGAC
This sequence comes from Homarus americanus, assembly GCF_018991925.1. Lineage (NCBI taxonomy): Eukaryota > Metazoa > Arthropoda > Malacostraca > Decapoda > Nephropidae > Homarus > Homarus americanus. The sequence goes on along the minus strand of NW_024711650.1, from coordinate 170,143 downwards.
GATGAATTTAACTGTGGTTGAGTGTGAGCGACATCCCAGCGCCTGTAGTATCGTAACTCGTAAGCCTTGTAAAAGCTGCCCTGGTGAAGTTATAGACATATAATGGTTCCGTCTGACAGCGGGGGATTTTTAGTTTTCGTAAAAATATTAACTAAAATCATTCAGCTACCAACAGGGGAAACTCAACTCCTACCCTGGTCCACTGAGCGGGTGAACTTTGCAGGCCTAACCAGTCAAGGGCGCGGGGGACACTTAACAAAGAGTAAAACTGCAGTTGAGTGGTGCTGGGTGCCGGCCAAGCAGCCCCCAGCACCCAAGGACGCCCTCCCTAATAATTATTAACTAAACCGTAGGATAAAAACAAGTGGGGAATAACACTAGTCGCCCGCTGTGTATGATGATGTTTTACGGTACTTTAAATGTGAATTGGGTGAGCGGACTAAAGGGGGGTACTTAACTATGACTTGGGTGTAAAAGGTTATTACATCTCTAGGTCAATGAGAACGACTGTGATATGACGACGTCTACAACGACTGCGATAAGAACGACTACCACGACAGGAGTATATAAACCGTTAGGTCCTGTTAACGTGATGCTGGCCAGGTATATAGGGAATCATATTTTCAGACTGGCCTCCAGAAGCGCGGGGGCTAGTTAATTGGGCACTCCTTAAAACGAAGCGCAGGAGTGTTACAGCGGCCACCGGGGAAGGAGTGGAATTCTTGCTTGGTCTCTTCGACTTAGATGGTGGGTGGGCGGGAGTGCCTGAGGCGCGCCATTGGTTGTGTTAGTATTGTTACACGTGGTGAGACAATACTATGTGTATATAAGGAGGATTACCTGTACAGTTCATCTGTTTATGGCAGAGTGTGGCAGGTCCTTCATAATGTCAAGTGTCAGGACTGTCACTAGGTGGAAATATTTAGTCAGGAAGGGATGTAACGGGGGGATGTGGACAGTGGGGGTGGAGGGAGGCACATAACCTTTGACAATATTATGAGACATACTTTTAGTGTATTTGTGATGATGTGACGTCAGGAGTGTCCATGGAGGTTCCAGAGTGCTGGAGGTACACCTGGCGGCTGTGACGTCCCCGGGTACCTTAGGAGGGACTACAATACTTGAGGGGTCAGTCCCGAGGCTGGAGTAGATTGACGATGAATGGATGAATGAACGAGTAGGGCAGATGGCAAGTGTGAAAGCAATGAGTGGACAGGGCCCGCCGGGAGGTATCAGTCACACGCCTTCAGTACAGTACTCCACACCTCATGCTAATACTGTGTGATGTCCTCAGTACAGCATGAACCAGACATACCGCCAGGCCTCGAGGGTACCCATTTTTGTCTCACCGAAATATGGTGACCGTTGTAGTAACCCGCTGCTGGTCCTCCTCCTGGCGACATTCTGGTGAGAAACGCGGGAAGGTTACACGTCTGCCACACTGGTGAGACAAGACTGACGTGTACCCCGGGGCAGACGACGTGTGTCTTTATGTCCGCCTTAATACACACACACACACACACACCTGAGCCACGGGGTGTTGACCCAGATGGTGGTGATCCCCTCAAGAGACGCAACTCCTCTCTGACACTCGCAGACGCCGGGCTGTCAACACTTTATTGTCCATTGTGTGAGATTCAGAGGTACCTGCTGTTGGGTGTTCCTCGCCGGCTCACACAAGAACCTGCGACTGTACCTCCTTAGAATCGACCTTTTGTAACCTAAGGGTTTTCTCTGCGTCACCTGAACCCTCACCCCCCCTCCCCGAGTCCTTCAGGTCCTCCGCTGACAGCTGGGTTCACCACCACACTCAACCTCCCGACCTCTAGCCGACCTACCACTTATGGGCGCCTTAGACTGCACCCCCCCTCTTCTGGTTTGACACACAAGTAGCCCCCCTGTGGGTCATGATCCTGCCTGCTCCACCGCCGCCTGGCAACCTGTAGCGTCCCACCTGCCCCGTGCCCGGCTGCCCCCGTCTACCCAGCCGCGCTCATGGACCCGAGGACACCACCCCCGGCCCCCTGTCCCCCACCGGCGTGCCGGCACCTGGGGCCCATCCACTCCAGTTCTCCACATCAATTGACTACCATGCGGATATGCCAATGGCTACGTATCTACGCCAGGAAGGACGTCCCCTACGAACCTCTCGACGCCCCCCTTGAAGCCGACACTACCGACGTACACGCCATCACAATCACACTAAAAGGTATGTCCCTCAATATTTTCAATGCCTATGTCCTGGCACTTGACATTATTAGGGACCTGCCACACTTTGTCATAAACAGGTAAATTGTACAGGGAAATTTCCCCCCACACACTCATCATTCTGTCACTTTATGTATATTGCTGACAAAACCCATGACCCTTCAGGTTTTTACGCCCTTAATGCATGAGTCATAAAGGCAAGCATGAACTCCGCATGCTTCACAGATGGGCGCTGTAAACGCTTCTGCGCTTTACCTTCCACAAGATGTAAGGGTGTGCCCAATAAACTAGCCCCCTCCGGTGCAATCTAAAAAAATCTAAATCACCTGAAGCACCTGTGCACAGTAATCAATTACCCGTCAACACCTGCGGAGACGGAAACGAAGCAAACAACAACAACAACAACAACAACAACAACAACAAGCAACAACAACA
>NW_024711650.1:122500-165000 GCF_018991925.1 Homarus americanus | reverse complement strand
TATTAAAGCAGTACCTGGGTGAGTGGTGGTGGTGGTGAGTGGTGAGTGAATGAGTGAGGTGAATGAGTGGTGGTGGTATAGTCATTAGCTGTCCAATCAGAGATGGTATTCTAATCAGTTAAAGTATCCAATCACTGGAGGATTTGAATCAGCTAGAGAACGACCACCCAATCTAGAAGCATATCTGACCGGCTGGTATAGCGATCTCCAATCACGACTCTAAAAGGATTAATCGTTGAAGACCCCCATCGTCCAATCAGCTAATTAATCCTCTCTCTCTCTCTCTCTCTCTCTCTCTCTCTCTCTCCTTATTTGACACTTGGACCAATCAATTAATTCGGTTACTACTCTTCCTCTTTCCGTCCAATCACCTAATCGACGGTTACTCCTCTTCTACCTTTGTCCAATCAGCTAATCACGCCCGAACAACCATTATGCCGGACAGATCACATGTCACCTTTAAAGCCGATGGTGCATCTGACTGTTAACTGGTCTGTTTGTCTGTCTGACTGTCTGTCACTCTTTTACATATTTTATGGAGGCGAGAGAGAGAGAGAGAGGTAAATGTCAGGTGGTACGCCCTGGCTGGATGAGATGACCCATCACTACCTGGCGGGGAAAAGGTCACTCCAGCAGCCCCTTACCTCCTCCTCCTCCACCACTACTACCTCCTCCTCCTCCACCACTACTACCTCCTCCACCACTACTACCTCCTACCACTACCTCCTCCACCACCACCACCACCACTACTACCTCCTCCACCACCACCACCTCCTCCACCACCACTACCTCCTCCACCACCACTACATCCTACTTCACCACCACCACCACTACTACCTCCTCCACCACCACTACCTCCTCCACCACCACTACCTCCTCCACCACCACTACATCCTACTTCACCACCACCACCACTACTACCTCCTCCACCACCACCTCCTCCAACACCACTACCTCCTCCACCACCACCTCCTTCACCACCACACCTCCTCCACACACACTACTGCCCCTCTCCTCCCACCACCACCACCACTACCTGGCTCCTCCCACCACCACCACCACTACTGCTCTCCACCACCACCACCACCACCACCACTACCTCCTCCACCACCACCACCACCATACACCTTCATCACTACCTCCTCCTCCACCACCACCACCACCACCGCTACCTCCTCCACCACCACCACCACCGCTACCTCCTCCACCACCACCACCATACCTCCTCCACCACCACTACCTCCCTCCACCGCCTACCACCACTACCTCCTCCACCACCACATACACCTTCCTCACTACTACCTCCCTCCTCCTCCTCCTCCTCCTCCTCCTCCTCCCACCACCACCACCACCACTACCTCCTCCACCACCACCACCACCACTACCTCCTCCCACCACCACATACACCTCTACCACTACCTCCTCCTCCTCCACCACCACTACCTCCTCCTCCACCACCGCTACCACCTCCTCCACCACCACCTCTTCCTCCTCCACCACCGCCACCTTCTCCTCCCACCACCACCTTCTCCTCCACCACCACCACACTCTCCTCCACCACCAACACCACCTTCTCCTCCACCACCACCACCTTCTTCACCACCACCACCTTCTTCACCACCTTCCGGAAATAAGGGACCGACATTCAGTGACCCATACACTGCTCTCTCTCTCTCTCTCTCTCTCTCTCTCTCTCTCTCGGATATACGAGTACTTATATGTACTCTCTCTCTCTCTCTCTCTCTCTCTCTCTCTCGGATATACGAGTACTTACATGTACTCTCTCTCGAACGTAAACATTAATACACACAGGAGTAAACAATCGTACATGCATACTAAGTCAATGTGTACACATCACCTATTTAAACACAATGCTCTCATACATATACACAGTATATACGCACACACACACACACCAAGGCAATATGTACACATTAGCTCTCTCAACAATATGTCCTTCAGCGCCACTATTCCGGGCAACTCTACTGTATAGTGGTGACTTATTAAGGCACAAGACCATTACTCAGATCACGTGTTGTATATATATAAACCTGAGAGAGAGAGAGAGAGAGAGAGAGAGAGAGAGAGAGACGCTGGTAAACCCACAATACAGCCCAAAACAGTTGCCGGTTTGTTTACATGGATGCAGCTTACAATATCTGTCGCTAGAGGGCTCTGTAAGCAGCCAATGTAGTCGATTACTCTCTCCACCTCCCCCTGAGCTCCAGTTCACCGATAGGGAATGAACAACTTGAAATCAAACCCACATTAAATGACATAAACAAATAAGGTTTCCTTCTGGGAATCCGATTTCCAAAGCAGACACTTAACTTTCACGACCGGAACCACGAGAACCAACAAAGAGCAGCGGTTCTTGGACGGTTCTATCAGCCATCGTTAAATCCTGGTTGAGGAGGTTCTTGTTCTCAAATCCGCGGAAAGAATACAATGTTTTGGAAGGCATGACGAAAATCGCTACATAAAAATACGATTATTTCATATAGACATTTAATAATGCCTAACGCTCTTCCTTTTCTTAAACAATAAAGATGGATATTATTATGCTCCTTTGTACACTAGCCAACAACTATGAAAAACAAATTCTCTCTCTCTCTCTCTCTCTCTCTCTCTCTCTCTCTCTCACACAAGACATAGTAATATGCCCTGTGTAACGTTTTAAGTTCGTGTTTACTGAGGGACACTGAGCCAGTCTAATAAACTCTCCGAACAGGGGCTGGAGAGGCGCTCCTTCTCCGTGACGATCCAGGCAATTAATCAATTATTGGTCTATTTGAAGTTAAGAGGGGTACTTACCAGGCAATAATGAGAGGCAGGTAGTGCAAGCCACCACCGCCTTCCTGCACGCACACACACACGCGCACGCGCAAAGATAGATCACTACTACATGCAAGCCACACACACACACACACACACACACACACACACACAAAATGATGGAATCACAACCTCTTGTTGACATTTCAAAGTGATATGTTCATCTGTTTCCCCCACACTGTTGTCTTGTCACTTTACACAAGCTGCCCAGTATCAACCGGTGGACTGACACTAAACATAAGGAGTCTGCAATAGGCCGGTTGGCCTGTGCATGGCAGCTCCTGTCGAGAATTACTACCACTCTCTATCATCCATGAATCTATCTAGCCTCCTTTTGAAACTTTCCAGAATTCCCGCACTTACTACAAAGTTGCTAAGCTTGTTCCACTCGTCCACCACCCTATTTGTGAACCAGTTCCTTCCTATCTCCCTCCTAAACCTAAACTTATCCAACTTAAATCCGTTGCTCCGAGTCCTATCCTGCTCGGATATTATAAGAACTTTATCTATATCCCCTTTATTGATTCCTTTCACCCACTTAAATACTTCTATTGATTCCTTTCATCCACTTAAAAACTTCTATCATATCTCCCCGCACTCTTCGTCTTTCTAGGGAATGCAAGTTAAGTTCTTTAACCTATCCTGATATGGAAGGTTTCTAAGTCCCGGAATCATTTTCGTCATTCTTCGCTGCACCGACTCTAGTGAATTGATATCCATTCTATAATAAGGGCACCAGAACTGAACCGCATAATCGAGGTGCGGCCTGACTAGCGCAAGATATAGTTGCAATAAGACCTCTGCACTCTTATTACTTACACTTCTAGATATAAAACCCAATACTCTGTTTGCCTTATTTCGAACATTAACGCACTGTTTTCTAGGCCGTAGGTCCGGGCTTACAAGTACCCCTAGGTCTCTTTCACAAGTCGACTTCTCTAGGTTGATGTTGTTAAGGCTGTATACATTGTCAGTATTTGTTCTTCCAATATTAAGTACGCTGCACTTGCTGGTGTTGAATTTCATTTGCCATTTTTCAGACCACCCCTGCAGTTTATTTAGATCCTCCTGTAATGCATTTGCATCCTGTCCTGAATTAATCTGCCGCCCTATTTTGGTTTCATCCGCAAACTTGCTTATGTCACTGCTGATCCCAGTATCTAGATCGTTTATGTAGATTATGAACAAGAGTGGGCCTAGTACTGACCCCTGGGGAACCCCACTCAGATTTAACACCATCTACGCTGACCCTCTGCGTTCTATCGGTGAGCCATGAGTTTATCTAATTTAAAACTTTCCCCTCGATACCATGAGCCTTAATTTTTCTCAGAGGCCTCTGATGCGGTACTCTGTCAAATGCTTTGCTAAAGTCTAAGTAAATAACATCGTAAATTTTCGTCATTATCTACTGCCTCGAAGACTTTCCTAAAAAACGTCAGCAGATTTGTTAGACAAGATTTTCCCTTTGTAAATCCATGTTGAGAGTCGTAGATTAATTTGCTTTTCTCTAGATGAGGAGGTCGCGCATTACAGATGTGTAAGATACGTTAAGATCACTTTGACCTATGTAAATCACATTACCAAGGTCACAAAGGTCAGAGTTCACTTACAGTATATGTATGTGTGTGTTTGTGTGTGTGGTGTGAACCATGGTCCGAGCAGGGGGCATGAGTGGTAGTGCTCTGAAAATGTCTCCAATTCGTGACAACTGTAAATTATTCTTCGGTGTCGTGCTGGCTGACTCCAAGCACAGCAAAAGCAATGAGCGCGTGTATGTTAATTAAACCCTCCAGACAAGATCCTCAAACCCACAACTAACTCCAGACACAGGAGATGGGAGCTGACGCCTTTCTCTAACCCTGATGAGCTTGGATCAGTCGACGAGGAACAACTGGACAAACACAAGGCAGACTTACACACAAGCCTTCAAGATTAATCCAAACAAAACGAAACCTACACTTGAAGCAGTCTATGACCCTCGCTTCACTAGGCCGGAAAAAAAAATAGTGATCGAAAAGTCCCTGTGCACTAGCAATAATTAACAGTATAGTTATTTTACCTTGTATTACGGTATCAATTAATGCAGGTGCACATGGACTTTTTGATCACTTTTTACAATGTTCAAGGAGCTATGAAGAAATGAACTGCCACAATGAAATCCTGAATTAGCATTACAGCCGAGGTATTTCGTGCTATATCTCACAATTATCTCTTAGTCTCCCGTGGTTGAGACATTTCACAAAGCTGATGATCGATTAGCACCAGTCCAAGTTAACGATTTCTTCAGTAGGTTCCAGGGTACTTAAGCCCTTCAAGACTGCAGGGGACGTCAAGTGATCCACGAATAGATTATATTAGGAAGACATTATTATTTTTACTTCCTTCTTTAGAGAATTTTTGGGCTTCAGCTTAAGGTCATGACTGAGTTAAGTGTATTCTTAGATCTTAACTAAAGAGGAAAATTCATCGTAAGACTCGTTGAAAATATTATGAACCCTGGACTTGAATTGTTTAGTTGAGCACAGCGTCACACACACACACACACACACACACACACGAGACGCATATGTATCCTCTTCCACCATGTGTGTGTGTGTGTGTGTGTGTGTGTGTGTGTGTGTGTGTGTGTGTGTGTGTGTGTGTGATATCTGATACCAGGCTCACGTGGCTATCACAGTGGAATGCGTCATATATGTTTCAGGTGGGTGAGTGTGTGTGTGTGTGTGTTGGCTGACAGTGGCTGTATTCCGGGCAAGATGTGTGTGTCCGGTCTGTTGGCTGACCTGACCTGACGTAACTTAATCTACCACAAGCTAACCTAACCTATAGTAACGTAACCAAACCAAAATTAACCTAATTTATCCTAAATTTATCTTAACTAAACTAAACTAAACTAAACTAACCTAACCTAACCTAACCTAACCTAAGGGTGGTAAGTAAAAGACAATTCTGGTAGAAGGAAGTTCACTACTATAGGTTAGGCACTTAGATTAGGTTACGTAAGATTAAGTTAGGTTAGGTCAGGTTAGGTTAGATAAATTTAGGATAGATTAGGTTAATTTTGGTTTGCTTAGGTTACTATAGGTTGGGTTAGGTTAGGAATCTAGTCGCCGCGAGTACACAATGACGGGATCAACTAAACAAAAGGAAGCGCCTGGTATGTATAAGTTCACCTGTATACTTAGTTACAGGTGAAGGTCATACGTCGCTTATATCGACCGCTGGGTGTGGACGGTCGACCAGGAGCCGGCCCACAGTCAGAGTACAGAATTGGGCTAACTGAGAAGAGTACAGTGACAGTCCTCTAAGCAGCATCTCCTAGACTGTTGACTGGGGTAGGTAGCTTACATTGCCAGTTATGCTACCAAGCTAAATTGTTATAGAACTTCATATCAAGACAGTTAACTAGGGGTAGAAAGCTACATTAACAGTCAAACTACCACAGCTAAATAGGATAATTACTCAAAGTTGATTGGCTGGGTTAAGGGTGTTGTGTGCTGATTGGCTGGGTTAATAAAGGTGTTTTGTGCTGATTGGCTGGTTAGTAATGGTGTTGTGTGCTGATTGGTTGGGTTAATAAGGGTGTTGTGTGCTAATTGGCTGGCGATCACACACACACACACACACACACACACACACACACACACACACACACACACACCAGCTTCCGCCCTAGAGCAAATCTGCCCACCTCTAGGATCCAATATCAGGGAGAGGGAGGGAGGGAGGAGGGAGGGAGGGAAGTAGGAAGGAGGGCGGATTATGAAATAAGGCCCTTAAACACCCATGTATGGGATAGGTAGGATGTCTAGTGCCTGTACCGACAGACACACCAACCCATGACACAACCCTAACACACTATTAGCTTAGCTAGGCGGTCAGCTCACCCTCTTACCTCCTCCCAAGCTCTTCCACAATTTCCGAACTATAACTTCCTTCCCCACCTCTAATCTTCTTTCACCCTCCTTTCTACAAAAAAAAAGTTGGAAGATTGGGTGGGTAGGAGGGAGGAGGGGGGGTGAGGGTGGGTGGGTGGGTGGAGGGAGGGGTGGATGGGTGTGGAGGAGGAGGGGTGGTGGGTGGGTAAGAGGGAGGAGGGGTGTGGATGGGTGGTAGGGAGGGAGGAGGGGGTGGGGGTGGGTGGGGTGGGTGGGAGGGAGGGGAGGGGTGGGGTGGTGGGTGGGAGGAGGGAGGGAGGGGGTGGGTGGTGGTGGAGGGAGGGAGAGGGTGTGGGTGGGTGGGTGGGGAGGAGGGAGGGGTGGATGGGTGGAGGGAGGGAGGGAGGAGGTGGATGGGTGGGTAGGGAGGGAGGGAGGGGGGGTGGTGAGGAGGGAGGAAGGTGGGATGGGTGGGTAGGAGGGAGGGAAGGAGGGGTGGATGGGTGGTAGGAGGGAGGGGTGGGTGAGGGGTGGGTGGGTAGGAGGGAGGGAGGGGTGTGGGTGGGTGGGTAGGAGTGGAGGGGGTGGGATGGGTGGGTAGGAGGAGGGAGGTGGTGGGTGGGAGGAGGGAGGGTAGGAGGGAGGGAGGGGTGGGTGGGTGGGGGAGGAGGGAGGGAGGGAGGGGGTGGGTGGGTGGGTGGGTGGGTGGGTGGGTGGGTAGGAGGGAGGGGGTGGGAGGAGGGGTGTGGGTGGGTAGGAAGGAAAGCAATATGGGTGACTGGGTGGCTGCTGTCCTCACCCCTCCCTCCCCCAACTCACCCGCTGATTTATAATGACTCACTTAACTAATCTAGGAAGCTGAATGGTCTTAATTAACTCATAACACGAGGCTTTGACAGTGACCCACATAACTGTTCAACCATCAACAACCAGTTAATAACAATAACCTGTAAATAACAACAACAACCTGTCAATAACAAACATCAACCGATCAATAACAATAACTGGTCAATAACAACAACCACCAGCTGTCAATAACAACAACACTACAGCAACAAAAACCTGTCAAAAACTACAATCTGTCAACAACAACAACAGACATACAAACACACAAAACCAGACTGGCCAGATATTAGTCACTGTGTTAAGCCGAGGATGAAACATTGAAACATCAGTCAAACAAGGACGACAAACTACATCCATCAGTGAGGTCAGGAGAGGACGGTATTGAGCTGACTTTAACGCACTCCTAACCTAACCTAACCTAACCTAACCTAACCTAACCTTCATCTAGCCTAGACTAACCTGATCTAACCTGACCTAACCTAACTTGATTACATCACCACCACCATCATCACTGCCACTGCACCACAACCACCATTCCACCATTGTACCAGCACCATCACTGCACCACTACCACCATTGTACCAGCACCATCACTGCACCACTACCATCATTGTACCAGCACCATCACTGAACCACTACCATCATTGTACCAGCACCATCACTGCACCACTACCATCATTAAACAGCACCATCACTGAACCACTACCATCATTGTACCAGCACCATCACTGCACCACTACCATCATTGTACCAGCACCATCACTGCACCAACTATCATCATTGAAACCAGCACCATCACTGCACCACTACCATCATTGTACCAGCACCATCACTGCACCACTACCACCATTATACCAGCACCATCACTGCACCACTACCATCATTGTACCAGCACCATCACTGAACCACTACCATCATTGTACCAGCACCATCACTGCACCACTACCATCATTGTACCAGCACCATCACTGCACCACTACCATCATTGTACCAGCACCATCACTGCACCACTACCATCATTGTACCAGCACCATCACTGCACCACTACCACATTGTACCAGCACCATCACTGCACCACTACCATCATTGTACCAGCACCATCACTGCACCACTACCATCATTGTACCAGCACCATCACTGCACCACTGCCACCATTGTACCAGCACCATCACTGCACCACTACCACCATTGTACCAGCACCATCACTGCACCACTACCACCATTGTACCAGCACCATCAATGCACCACTACCATCATTGTACCAGCACCATCACTGCACCACTACCATCATTGTACCAGCACCATCACTGCACCACTACCATCATTGTACCAGCACCATCACTGCACCACTACCACCATTGTACCAGCACCATCACTGCACTACAACCACCATTCCATCACCACCACCAGCACTCCACCAGCCCCAATCCCAATCCACCACCAACACTACCACCAATCCACTACCACCATTCCACTACCAACACTCCACTACCACCACTCCACTACCAACACTACCACCATTCCACTACCAACACTCCACTACCACCACTCCACTACCAACACCCACCACCACCACTCCACCACCAAACGCCAACACTACCACCAATTCCACTACCAACACTCCACTCACCACTCCACCACCAACACGCCACCACCAACACTACCACCACTCCACTACCAACACTCCACTCAACACCCACCACCACCACCCACTACCAACACTCCACTCACCAACACTCCACCACCAACACTCCACTACCACCACTCCACTACCAACACCCCACTACAAACACCCACTACCAACACCACCACCAACACTCCACTACCACCACTCCACTACCAAAACTCCACTACCAACACCTACACTCACCAACACCCACCACCAACACTCCACCACCAACACCCACCACCAACACCCACTACCAACACCCACTACCAACACGCCACTACCACCACCCACTCACCAACCACTCCACTACCAACACGCCACTCACCACCACCTACCAACTAAACACCCACTACCACCACCCACTACCAACACTCCACTACCACCACTCCACCACCAACACGCCACTACCAACACGGCACTACCAACACACCACTACCAACACTCCACCAACACCAACAATGCCACTACCACCACTCCACTACCAACACTCCACTACCAACACGCCACTACCACCACTCCACTACCAACACTCCACCACCAACACGCCACCACCAGCACGCCACTACAACACGCCACTACCACCACCCACCACCAACACGCCACTACCACCACTCCACTACCACCACCCACTACCACCACCCCACTACCACCATCCACTACCACCACACCACTCCCATCACCCACCTACCACCACTCCACTACCACTACTCACTACCACCACCCACTACCACCACACCACTACCATCACTCCACTACCACCACCCACCTCACCACCAACACTCCACTACCAACACGACACTACCAACACTACCACCACTTCACTACCAACACTACCACCACTCCACTACCACCACTCCACTACCATCACGCCACTACCTACACTACCACCACTTCACTACCAACACTACCACCATTCCACTACCACCACTCCACTACCAACACGCCACTACTCGGATAACGTTATCTGGTCAAGCTAGCACACACTGTCAATGATATTCGCCAGGCGATACAGTGTGTGTGCGCCTGGCGAATAACACAGAGGGTGTTTATGCCAGATAGCCATGGTTGACTCGACCATACCGCAGGAAGTAGTGGTAGTAATAAATTAATAATTACAGTTGCCGGGGATACTAGTAGCTGTAATAAAATACTAGTAACAACAATAACTTTTGAGTTGTATGTTTGGCCGGAGAGAGAGAGAGAGACTCCCTTTATTCACTGGTGTATCAGATGTGCTCTACTATAACAAGTCTAACTGGTTACCCCTGTCGTCCCACACACCCTTATCACCACCACCCTCACCACTAACCACCCCACCCTCATCACCACCACACCCCTCACCCCCCTAAATACACTGGCCGCTCATGTAACCAGTAAAAAATCTTACATGCACAGTATGTAATAAGTAGTCATCGTATAATTCTGTACAGGTAGGATCATAAGTCCCTTTACACACCAGACACTACGACCTACTGGAATGAATGTCTAAACCGATGCAGCCACAACATCGGCACAAGAGCAGCAACAAATAAATGCAAAGCTGGATACAGTATCTAAAACGGTGCAAGGAGTCTCTCAACAAGGTAGCCAACACGTAACGGAATAAATCGCTGATAAGTAGAAGAAATTCATCTAAGACCTGACCCAACTCTCGGTATCATCCAAGGAACTAAAGGAGTTTCTCACCAAGCTTCTTATATTAAATACAAAATAAGTGCAATGATTTTTGGCACATATTTTATACAAGATATTATTAGCTAATGTATTTTTCACTCTTCAAATTGTGTCCGGTCACAATCCAAAGTTTCGACACCCCCTGGCTGGGTGTTCGCCGAGGCCAGGGTTGAGGTAGGTAAGGCTGTATGATCGGACGCAGACTAGTTCAGCAATGTGGTAACGAGGCACTACGATGGTGAGGTTCACATTCCACCACCACAACACTCCGAGACTCATAGCACACGAGCACAGGAAGGCACTTATTACGAACTTTGACATGGCATGAACTTGTATAACAAATGCATTCATAACATTGTTGCCACACATAACAATAACATGTTAAGATTGGAGCATGAACAACTTTGCCCGGTCCCAAAACTCTGGCTTGAAACCACTAGATGCGAGTCTTCGTATTACACATGAAGGGCGGCCGGCCGGAGGCCAAATTTCGTAAAGAGGGAGTGAGCGGTCAGTCAACAAGGTGAGGCCTATACAAGTATAGATATTACCATAACCCTGGGAATATTATGGTTTCACACATACAAGGAATTCATATAGTCATGTTTACAATATTTAATGGTGTATCAGTAACTACATTGGAGTATTTAGGCTTGGAATGTCTGGTCCGGAGCAGCGACTTTGCCGAAGTCCTCGACCCTCAGCGTAGATGCCTGGCCGTGTGTCATCATTAGTGACTACTTCTTGGTCACTTGCCTTGTTTCCTGTCTACTGCTGCTTTTAGTTTTTTAAATTTCACTTCATAATGTCTCGGATTTTGAGTAATGGCACAGAGGTCACCAATATTACAAATAGTTACGCATATGATTATTTTTTATTTTTCACTTGAATGATAAATATCTATGACGTCCTGATCATGGTGTTTGGTAACTTGGAGCTAATTTCCAACATATATGGATATTCTGGCTAGAGGACGTGGGCTATGTCCACCTAACACTCGAGCCAATCGCCCGGGGGTGATAGCCAACAGAGCTCTGATAGTGGGTCACTATCACGGTGGAACATCAATTAGTGAAATCAGTCGGCTTATGGGGATACTACTTTGATTATTGACTGTTAATGTGGATCTTTGTGATGGGACTTATTCTTTGTCTGTAGTAGTGTCACGATACTTTTAGTCCATCAGCACGTGAGGTTTATCAATATTCATATTTCATAACTGGGTCGAGAACAGCCCAAGTTTCTCATGCCTCACTCCTAACTTGCTATTGTTATGTGGGCGTAAAAATTTCCTTCCATGCTTGTGTGCTGTGAGTCTCGGAGTATTGTGGTGGTGGAATGTCTGCGTCCGATCACCCAGCCTTACCTCAACCCTGGCCTCGGCGAACACCCAGTCAGGGGGGGTTTACATATGTAGGTACGTAATAAAGCTGTACAATTATTAGTAGCACCAATATCATTATTATTATTATTATTATTAGTAGTAGTAGTAGTAGTAGTAGTAGTAGTAGTAGTACCCCTATTATTGTCCTTATTATACATAGGGTCATCGTCATCGTTATCATCCTCTTCCTCATTATTTCCATTCCCATGATGCTGGATCAAAATCAGACTAAAACAACAGTGTTGCCCTGGACGTGACCCTGATTATGTGACGCTGGTGGCAGCTCTTGACACGGGTGTCGATATTAATGATGTGGTCCCCTAATATATTGAATTACACTCTGTGTCTACACCTGAAAAAACACACAGGTCACACCCTCCCGACACCTGATTGACACACAGGTTACACCTTCCCTACACCTGATTAACACAGGCTACACCCTCCCTAAACCTGATTAACACACAGGTTACACCCTCCATACACCTGATTAACACACGGGTTACTCCTTCCCTACACCTGACCACTAATACTTAAGCTACAAGCTGTAGAGTAGGGACAGGATGGGAGACAAGGTGTGAAAGGTGTGTAAGCAGATGTAGACATGTGTAAGAAACGTGAACAGACGTGATGAGACGGATAAGAAGACAGGTGTGGGAACAGGTGTGGTGGTGGGGAAAGGACAGGGTGTTGCTATCGACCAGACCATCCATGTAATGACAAGAGATAAGGCACAAGGTACAGGTAATCACGCCCAGGTATTGATCCTCTGTACACACCGGAGTGCGGGGAGATATGATAGAAGTATTTAAGTGGGTGAAAGGAATCAATAAAGGGGATATAGATAAAGTTCTTATAATATTCGAGCAGGATAGGACTCGGAGCAACGGATTTAAGTTGGATAAGTTTAGGTTTAGGAGGGAGATAGGAAGGAACTGGTTCACAAATAGGGTGGTGGACGAGTGGAACAAGCTTAGCAACTTTTTAGTAAGTGCTGGAACGCTGGAAAGTTTTAAAAGGAGGCTGGATAGATTCATGGATGATAGAGAGTGGTAGTAACTCTCGACACGAGCTGCCATGCACAGGCCAACCGGCCTATTGCAGACTCCTTATTTTCTTATGTTCTTATGTTATCAACACCTGTCCAAACCACCAGACACTTGTGATGGTGGTAGTAGGTGTGGTGGTGGTGGTGGTAGGCTTGGTGGTAGTAAGGTGTGGTGGTGGTTATTCTTCAGGTGAACTTAGCTGGGGTGGTTAATCTTCAGGTGAGCTAAGCTGGGGTGTCTAATCTTCAGGTAATATTATGAACGAAGCTCTCATACATGGTAATATTTACAGGTAATATCAACTCCACTTTGAAACATCGTAAGCGACCTAACCAAACCAAACCAAACCAAACCAAACCAAACCTAACCTAACCAAACCAAACCAAACCAAACCAAACCTAACCTAACCTAACCAAACCAAACCAAACCTAACCTAACCTAACCTAACCTAATCTACCAATGAAATTATATTATTCTCCCGTTTCATATCCTTCTATTTCCTTATTTTTGTCTCGAAATTATTCTGATTCTCTCTCATTTCCTGTATTCTTATGTAGTAACCATAATGTCGTTGATAAGGTGGAGTTATTAGCACGATGACTTACAGGACTGAAAACATGTAATACACTTCTCATTAAATTCAAATATCTTGTTTAACTCTAATGGTTATTCATGGCCTGGCATTTATTTGGTATTTAAATTATATTTTATATTATTTTATTTGAGAACGACATGACTAAGTGATAGTTGTAAAATTTATGAGTTAATTGATATCTTTCTTTGTGTGTGTGTGTGTGTGTGTGTGTGTGTGTGTGTGTGTGTGTGTGTGTGTGTGTGTGTGTGTGTGTGTGTGTGTGTGTGTGTGTGTGTGTGTGTGCGCGTTATTTGTGCGTGTTCATCACTTACGTCTCAATAAATTAATAAAAAAATCAACATTTACATGGATTGTATCGTCTTGGGTACCGGGAGAAGCGGTAGGTCCGTCGCTTGTGGTCGAAGTAAGTGTTATTTTGTCGAATAAATCAATTCCCAAAACACCGCGATCAGGTGGTGAATAAAACGATAATTTAATCTTATTAGTCCAAAGGGTACCAGCTGAGGTGACGACATTTTGCGGGGAAAATTATTAAAACATTTTGACAGAATTTACCCTCCACCATGTGAAGAATTTCGTCCCGATAGTGGTGTTTAGTTTGTTAGGTCAATGCCCTTCATTAAACAAGGGTTAATCATGTTTTCCTGACAACGAGTTTAACTTCAAACACATCCAACGAAGCCCGTGTTGAAGTCAGTGCTCGAGGATTCTGGACGCCGGGACAGCGAGCCTTCTTCGACATCAGGATTTTTGTTCCCATGGCCGCATGTCACCGTAACCTAGCTCTCGATGCTGCACATAGGAGGAACGAGAACGACAAGATAAGGAATACGGGGAGAGAATTCAGAACGTCGATCAAGGCAGCTTCACTCCTCTAGTGTTCATACCTCTCTGGTGGGATGAGACCAAGTGCAAGATGCTTCTACGCCAGACTCGCGGAGGTGATATCCGAACAGAAGCAGCAGCCCAGAAGTTATGTTACAGCCTGGATGAGATGTCGACAGTCCTTCTCTCTCCTTCGATCGGCTTTGCTCTGCCTTAGGGGAACGAGAGCTTCGGCCCCAAAGCCGACAACAGTTGCAGATGTTGACTTTGAGGCTACAGTCACTGAATGCCGCATAGATCTGCGGCTCAACTAACTCAACACAGCTAGGATAGCTACTTATGTATTAGGATATTTAATATTGAGGTAATAAAATGGTGGCAAAGGTATGGTTATTGGGGGAGGCTGGAGGCCATATAAAAAAAGAGAAAAAAGGTATGGTGGTGGTAGTAGGTGTGGTGGTGGTAGGTGTGGTAGTAGTAGGTGTGGTAGGTGTGGTGGTGGTGGTAGGTGTGGTGGGGGTGGTAGGTGTGGTGGTGGTAGTAGGTGGGGTAGGGTGGTGGTAGGTGGTGGTGGGTGGTAGGTGTGGGTGGTGTGGTGGGTGGGTGGTAGGTGGTAGGTGTGTGGTGGTGTGTGTGTGGTGGTGGTGTGGTGTGGTGGGTGTGGTGGTGGTGGTGGTGTAATTGGTGGGGTGGTGGGTGTGGTGGTGGTGGTGGGTGGGGTGGTGGGTGTGGGTGGTGGGGTGGTAGGGGGTGTGGTGGGGTGGGTGGTGGTGGTGGGTGTGGTGGTGGTGGGTGTGGTGGTGGGTGTGGTGGGTGTGGTGGGTGGTGTGGTGGTGGTGGTGTGGTGTGTGGTGGTGGGGTGGTGGGGTGGTATGTGTGGTGGTGGGTGTGGTGGGGGTGGTGTGTGTGGTGGGTGGGTGTGGTGGGGGTGGTGTGTGGTGGTGGGTGTGGTGGGGTGGTGTGTGGTGGTGGGTGTGGTGTGGTGTGGGGTGGTGGTGGTGGTGGTGGTGGTGTGGGTGGTGTGTGGTGGGTGGTGGTGTGGTGTGGTGGGGGTGGTATGTGTGGTGGTGGGTGTGGTGGGGTGGTGTGTGTGGTGGTGGGTGTGTGGTGGGGTGGGTGTGTGTGGTGGTGGGTGTGGTGGGGTGGTGTGTGGTGGTGGTGTGTGTGGTGTGTGTGGTGGTGGGTGTGGTGGTGTGTGTGTGGTGGTGGGTGTGGTGGTGGGGGTGGTGATGTGTGGTGGTACAGGTGTGGTGGGGTGGTGTGTGGTGGTGGGTGTGGTGGGGTGGTATGTGTGGTGGTGGGTGTGGTGGGTGTGGTGTGTGTGGTGGTGGGTGTGGTGGGGGTGGTGTGTGGTGGTGGTGGTGTGGTGGTGTGGTGGTGGTGGTGGGGTGTGGTGGGTGGTGGGTGTGTGGTGGTGGTGTGTGTGGTGGTGGGTGTGGTGGGGTGGTAGTGTGGGTACTTGTGATTGTGCTACATGTGTTGATGGTGAGGATAATGGTGGCTGCAACTGCCGTAATGATAAAATAGGCACTAGACAGGAGAGGATTGTAGGGGTGGGGGGTGGCAGGGCAGTGACAACAACTGGTAAGGGGCAAGAGGAGACGCAAGAGGAAAGGTAAGAGGAGAGTCAAGGTTGCAAGGCAGGAGGCGAGGGGCAGGGGGGGGGTGGGCAAGGTGACCCCTTGGGCAGGAATGGGGGTAGTGGGAAACTTACCGTCCCTGACCAGATATCCTTCCTCCTAGAGACTTGACATTATGAAGGGCCTGCCTAGGTTTGCCATAAACAGGAGAATTGTATCAAGAATTCTCCCTCCAGACACCCATCCTCCTGCCACTATATGTAACTTGCTGACAAAACCCATGGCTCTTCAGACACTTGCGCCCTTAATGCAGGAGTCACGAAGGCAGGCATGAACTACGCATGCTTCCCTGTTGGGCGCTGTACAGGCTTTTGCGCTTCGCCTTGCACAGGATGCAAGGGGGTGCCCAGTAAACTGTAATAGCACCTTGCGGGGCAAATCTGACGATAAAAAAACCTGCCACCACACACACACACACATACACCCTTGTTGACCGGGGTGTCAAGGTCAAACTGTTGTGGATCCCGACATATCGACGAACACACCATCACAATTACACTAAAAGGTGTGTCCCTCAATGTTGTCAATGCCCATGTGCCTCCCCCCACCCCTACTGTACCTGCCCCACCACACCATATCACCTCCACCCCCACTGTACTTCGCCACGCCTAGTACATTGGCAACCCTGAGCCTGGCCGTACTGTTTGTAAACTTTGTGGTCAACAGACTCTCACACCCTCTTTCACCACATCCTCATCTGCCCTATGACCTCCCCCTACAGGAGTGGCACCTCTTCCCTCCCTGACCAGATATCCCTCCTCCTAGTGACAGGCCTGGCACTTGACATTATTAGGGACCTGCTACACTTTGCCATAAACAGATAAATTGTACCGGGAATTTTCCCCCCACACACTCATCATTGTCACTTTATGTAACTTGTTGACAAAACCCATGACCCTTCAGGCCTTTTACGCCCTTAATGCATGAGTCATAAAGGCAAGCATGAACTCCGCATGCTTCCCAGTTGGGCACTGTAAACGCTTCTGCGCTTCACCTTGCACAGGATGTAAGGGGGTGCCCAATAAACTAGCCCCTCGTGGGCAATCTGTAATCTGCCCTCTCACATAGGCCTCATAAAACATGACAGAGTTGATGCCCTCGCCAAACTCGCGTCTAACAAAGACACCGTTGAATACAATTTGGGTCTGTCAAAAAGAACCCTTAAAACTGTAATTAGGAAAGAACATATTGATGAGTTTGACGCAAGTACACTAGTGCAAACAGGCACTAGTCGATCCATAGTTTACCATGATGAGATGTAGCAAGTGAAACATGTATATGGAACAATTAACAAGATCACTAGATTACAAGATGTTGTAACCGCTAGAGTAAGGTTAGGATATAAGTACCTCTGGCAGTATGTTCCTCAAGCAGATGTAAACAAGACTAAATGTAAAGTGTGTGGCGAGACATATGGCCACACACTTGAACACTACGTCCTCGACTGCGTGAAGATAGAACCTTTTAGGGACAGGTCCAAGCACACTGTGTGTGAAATGACACAACACTTCATCTCTAATGGCAAGATAGCCGAGATATTAAGATTGTATCCACTTTTTTGCACTTAGTAACTATATCAGTTCTCATGTACAGGACCAAATACACAATGTGCTTGAATACTTCTCACGTAAATTTGAATAACAAAGTGTAAGGCAAGACATACTGCCTCACACGCCTGTACTCACGCATTTGTGAATAAGTTACCCTTTATGTATAGAACTAAACAAATAATGTAATTGAAATACTGTGTAACATTCAGTGCCATAATATCATGACAACGGGGGTTAATTATTATGACCCGTTGTAAACTCTACTCTGTAATCCTTTTGCGCTACCGCTCACAGGATGAGTGTGGGGTGCACAATAAAGTAGCTGCTGTAAGCAGCAAAATCGAAAATGGAATCTCACTCACACACACACACACACACACACACACACACACACACACACACACACACACACACACACACACACTAACTAAATTACCCATCAGTGAGTGTCAGTTTGTTCTCCCTTCATTATTTTCTCTTCCTTAACTCTCTTAGTCTTTTTCTCACCTTATTTTAGTGGTTAATATTTGTCTCCCTACAAAAAAAAAATCGTTTTCTTTCCAATAATTATCTCTAAGTCTGTTTCGTTTATAAAATCTCTCCTTGCTGTCTGTCTCTTTGTCTCTCATTTTCGTAGGATAACAAATGTCACTGTAACTTCTCTCCATTTCTTTCCTATTTTTGTTTCTGTAAAGTCTCTCTCTCTCTCTCTCTCTCTCTCTCTACTCCACATCTTTCCTACAGTTGTCTCTTTCAAGTTTGAGGAAAAGTTTTGGTTGTCAATTATAATGATTGTAATTATACTCGTATTTATACAGCCTAAATAACTTACTCATTCTCAGTGTTTTTACTAAAGTCTGTTCATGAATACAATATAAAAAAGGATATGCAAATATTTATGTATAAATTTTCCTAAGTATAAAAAGTATTACAAGGTTATAGAGACAAAAATATACACAAGTCACAGTCAGATTAGTTGGAGTGAGTGACTGGTGACAAACTGGTGACTTTCTCAGTCTTCCTGTCGCCAGTATATAAACGTTTTTTGACAACAACGACAACACAGAGACAGGATGAGTTAATGGCCGCCTGCTCCCCCCCCCCGTGGACATTACATCATTTCTATTATTAGACACTCAGGGCTAAAGCAACACGTTTTAATATTTTCTGTACACTTTGTGGAAAATTTTCAAAACGATTATACGACAAAGATGAAAGTTCTTAATTTGGCTGGACGGATTGCCTCTGTGTCATTTCTTCATAACGAGATGCCTGGAATCAAGCAGAAATCTATGGATTCTTTCATTGTTGGTGTTTCAAGACCTTCAGTTTACTCAGCAACCTGCAGAAGAAACGACGTACCACATAATTATGCGGGGGATGTATCGCTATGCTAATGTGTGGAAGCTTTAGTTTTTACATTTTATGAAATCATTGCAAAGTGAAGGAATAGAATTGAGTAGCTGTGTTACTTTTACTTCTTTACACCTTCTAATACTTTTGCAAACGTGATACATAGTAGAAACATTCTCAGTATTCCGTGTGTTCAGTGTACGTCAGGTTCATGTATATGTATCCACTGATTCACCTTGTGCCGCCCCTCCCCCCCAGTACTGTGTGTTGCCTCCCACTGTGTGTCATGACCAGGTGAGGTTTACCAAGCTGTTCAATATCACTGATTTACATTCTGGGCGTCAGACAACTCTCTACAACTTTATATAATGTATTAGAGAGTTATCAAGGGTTACCTGAAGATTAAACACCCCAGGTTTAATTCACCTGATGATTAAAAACACCTTAAAGTTAACCTAACCTAACCTAACCTAACCTAA
Source organism: Homarus americanus (assembly GCF_018991925.1). Lineage (NCBI taxonomy): Eukaryota > Metazoa > Arthropoda > Malacostraca > Decapoda > Nephropidae > Homarus > Homarus americanus. Next base: position 145,226 of record NW_024711650.1, on the reverse strand, counting down.
CCTAACTAAACTAACCAAAACTCCCAATTGCGTTTAATTATCAGGAGAATAAAACCCATTTGATAAAATTTTTACCCAATTTAAGCTGATCATTATAGTTGATATATTTCACTATCTATGTATCTATCTGTCTATCTATCTATCTATGTATCTATCAATGTATCGGTCAATCTATCTATCAGCTCAAGAGAGGTAGATACTGGGGTAAGGTAAACAGTGGAAGATATCTCCTGGCCTGGCAAGTCCCTCCACACGTCCTTGGTCACAGTAAACACAAGTCGCCATTTGAAGTTGATTTATTATGAGGACGTGTTGGTGGCTGGGTGTTTGGCGAGTTAGTGGGTGGGTGGGTGGGTGGGTGGGTGGGTGGGTGGGTGGGTGGGTGGGTGGGGGTGGGTGAGTGAGTGGGTGGATGGGGGTGGGTGGTAGGTTGGTGAGTGGTAAGCGAGAGAACCAGACTGTGGTCACGTCGTACAAGCATCTGCTATCCCTTTAAAACAAGCACCACCACCACCACCACCACCACCAGCTGTGACCTTGCCTCATGATCCTGGGTACTGGCTGCCATGCTACCCCCCACACACACACACACTACGCAGATGGTCAATGAAACCTGAATCTTCACTACCTAGGCTGAGGGCTTCATTAAGGACCGCCTGAGTGAAGACTACTGACTGCCGATGTTTTCATTTTAGGATTATAATTAGATGGAAAATGCTACATAATTCAGAATGACCTTCTGTAATTAATTAACAATACAGCTACAGAATGAAGGATAAAATACAGGTATAATTATTTAACCTAAATAGAAAACTAAACGGTAACCAAAAGTGTTGAAATTACAATAAATCTTTTAGTTCAACATAAAAAAAAAATTGTCATGAAAGTAAAAAATATAATGAAACAACAGTTCAACACATCTCTCTATTACTGCACAACTTTTATATTATTAAAACAGAAAAATAGATAATTACCTTTACTGACATTTCGGAATAAAAGACAATTGTTACTTTTTTTATATAATAACTACACAACACACAAACACCAAGCTAGAGAGAGAGAGAGAGAGAGAGAGAGAGAGAGGACAAGAACCGACTGTCATAAATGAGACGGGAGAGGAGAGAGGTCAGCTGGGGGTATGCTGTGACGTCATCCATAAACAAACTTAAAGCGGTCAGCTGGAGTAAGCCGTGACGTCATATATGTAAACAAACACGAACAGAGTTTGTTGCTGGTGCCTGACAGAGCCACCACACATCTCCTTTTAAAGTCATGACACACTTTTACAACATTCACTACATGTGTGTTGAATGTGGGAAGAATGTCTGTAACTACACATTTCTCTCTACAATTCATTTATCTAAGTTGGTAAATAAATTAAAAAATATATAATTCCCAAGACTAAAAAAATTCTCCTATATTGATTTTCTCCTATTAAATTACATAGAGATTAATTACATACCTACAGTAATTTTGTAACTAACGGAAACAAAAAGAAAATCATCAAATCAAAGTCACTCGCAAAATATTTCTGGTCCACTGTTACGTCAACACTAAACGTGGTCATGTTTACTCAACCCAACACCAACCTGACCTGACCTGACTGATGGATGTTGTTATTAGCTCTTGGGGGTGTTTTCAATTCATGGGCAACGGACGAATAATCATTGGTATTGATGTTCTTTACTTCCTTCCTCCTACACACCCCGCCAGCAGTCAGAAGGAAGTCATTACATTTTAGGAAGTAATTATATTTTAATAGCTGTTATTATGAGGCTATTATGTTTAGTGCCATTAACACCGAGGATTGATAGAATGGTTCATCTCTCTCTCTCTCTCTGACAAAATTTCAAGCTCTGAGACACGGAAGAGGTCGTCTTCCATGGTAACTCACGTCTATTTGGCTAATTGAGTTGAGAGAGAGAGAGAGAGAGAGAGAGAGAGAGAGAGAGAGAGACCCTTAGGAACACCACCTCAACAACCATCTCCTACCAACTACCCCCGACGGCCCAACTACCAACAAAACTACCTAGCCCCCCCCCCTACTGCCACCACCACCACCACCACCACCACGATCCGCTCTCCTATCACCCCCTACCTTCAACCCCTAACCTCTACCTACCCTCAAACAACTACTACTTAACCTCACCACAATTACTATCTACTCACCAACCACCTACCCCTAAACCCACCCACTTACTACTATTTTCTACCACTTGCCCCCCACCAACCACCTACCCCTCAACCACTACCACCCTCCTACTATTTTCTACCACTTGCCCCCCACCAACCACCTACCCCTCAACCACTACCACCCTCCTACCACCCCTACCAAACCAACTCCGGTTACAACTGGTTCGTTAGTTAGAGAGGAAACGTGATGACACACACCTGACCTGACACCTCCCTCCCCCAAACAATCTTTTCTTGGACTGTGTTCTGATTTTTATCCAGTTTTTTTTTCTATTCATTAGTGACTGTCCTTTAATTTTTTTGTCTCTTCTGAATTTTTCTACTTTCTCTCGTTTTATCGTCCTGTCTCATCTCTTACTTCCCAGTGAATCGATTTTTTTCCCGAGTCATCTTGTCATCGTCTACGGCATTCCGATTGGACGTTACACTTCATTCTGATTGGGTGAGTTACTACACTAAGCTAACCTGTGTATCCCCTGGGTGTAAGTGTGTTGTGATATACAGTACACCCTATACCTAGCTAGTCTGCGAATGGTTCTTGGGTATAGCCGGGTGTTATGACACATACTCTACACCCACCTAGATCAACTATGTCCTCTGGGTGTAGCCGGGTGTAGGCGGACTCGCTCATTGCACCACGGGGGTCGGGTACCTTACTCGAATTTCACGACACTTCGTTTGATGCATTTTTTGTCTAGGTTCTAACACACACACACACACACACACACACACACACACACACACACACACACACACACACACACACACACACACACACACACACACACACACACACACACACACACACACACACACACCCAGCTACTAGTAACAGACTCTCCCCTTTATCACAACACCCACCTCCTTCCCCTTATAATTATTATACTCGACGCCCTAAGAAAAATGTGTGGCTCCCATCACGGCTTCCTTTTATTTTTTTTACCTGGGCGTCACAAAAAACAGGTGAGGGTAGATGGGGAACAACACCTGTAATGAGTTAGGTGAGGTGAGGTGTGGTGTGGTGAGGTGTGGTGTGGTGAGGTGTGGTGTGGTGAGGTGTGGTGTGGTGAGGCGTGGTGTAGTGTGATGAGGTTAGGTTACATAAGAACATAAGAAAATAAGGAGTCTGCAATAGGCCGGTTGGCCTGTGCATGGCAGCTCCTGTCGAGAGTTACTACCACTCTCTATCATCCATGAATCTATCTAGCCTCCTTTTGAAACTTTCCAGAGTTCCCGCACTTACTACAAAGTTGCTAAGCTTGTTCCACTCGTCCACCACCCTATTTGTGAACCAGTTTCTTCCTATCTCCCTCCTAAACCTAAACTTATCCAACTTGAATCCGTTGCTCCGAGTCCTATCCTGCTCGGATATTATAAGAACTTTATCTATATCCCCTTTACTGACTCCTTTCACCCACTTAAATACTTCTATCACATCTCCCCGCACTCTCTGTCTTTCTAGGGAATGCAAGTTAAGTTTCTTTAACCTATCCTGATATGGAAGGTTTCTAAGTCCCCGGAATAATTTTTGTCATTCTTCGCTGCACCGACTCTAGTGAATTTATATCCATTCTATAATAAGGGCACCAGAACTGAACCGCATAATAGAGGTGGGGCCTGACTAGCGCAAGATATAGTTGCAATAAGACCTCTGCACTCTTGTTACTTACACTTCTAGATATAAAACACAATACTCTGTTTGCCTTATTTCGAACATTAACGCACTGTTTTCTAGGCCGTAGGTCCGGGCTTACAAGTACCCCTAGGTCTCTTTCACAAGTCGACTTCTCTAGGTTGATGTTGTTAAGGCTGTATACATTGACAGTATTTGTTCTTCCAATATTAAGTACGCTGCACTTGCTGGTGTTGAATTTCATTTGCCATTTTTCAGACCACTCCTGCAGTTTATTTAAATCCTCCTGTAATGCATTTGCATCCTGCCCTGAATTAATTTGCCGCTCTATTTTGGTGTCATCCGCAAACTTGCTTATGTCACTGCTGATCCCAGTATCTAGATCGTTTATGTAGATTATGAACAAGAGTGGGCCTAGTACTAACCCCTGGGGAACCCCACTGGTTACACGGCCCCACTCAGATTTAACACCACCTACGCTGACCCTCTGCGTTCTATCGGTGAGTCATGATTTTATCCAATTTAAAACTTTCCCCTCGATACCATGAGCCTTAATTTGTCTCAGAAGCCTCTGATGCGGTACTGTCAAATGCTTTGCTAAAGTCTAAGTAAATAACATCGTAATTTTCGTCATTATCTACTACCTCAAAGACTTTCCTAAAAAACGTTAGCAGATTTGTTAGACAAGATTTTCCCTTTGTAAGCCCATGTTGAGAGTCGTAGATTAATTTGCTTTTCTCTAGATGCGATCAGATGCTATCTGCTATAATTGATTCAAGAAATTTCCCCACTACTGACGTCAAACTGATCGGCCGGTAATTTGACGCTGATGCTCTGTCTCCCTTTTAGAATATGGGTACTACATTTGCCTGTTTCCACAAGTCTGGCACAACTCCAGTGTCTAATGGTTTTGTAAATAAATTTACGAGGGGTCCACTAATCTGTTCCCTACACTCTTTCAAGACTCGGGAGAAAATTTCATCCGGGCCTGGGGATTTTGTTTTCTTTAGTTTATTTATCTTCTTACGAACATCCTCTTTTCTGATAGTGATATTCTTTAATTTCTCTTCTTCCTTTCCCTTAAATATCAGTTCCACCTCTGGAATTTCATCTCAAATTTCTTCTGTGAAAACTGATAAGAAGTAGCTGTTCAATGCTTTGCTTATTTCTTCACTGCCATTTATCACTTCTCCCCTCCCTGACTTTAAAGGCCCAACTTTGTCCTTGACCTTTGCCCTATATACCTGGAAATATCCCTTGGGATTCGCCTTGGATTTTCTTGCTATTTTGATTTCATAGTCTCTCTTTGCTTTCCTTACATTTTTCTTAACATTCCTAGATAGTTCATTATACCTATTTCTGAGCTGCTCCTCCCCTCCTTTTAATTTCTTATATATTCCTTTCTTTATTCCTATGTCATGTTTAAGTTTTCTGGTCATCCACCTTGGCTCATTCTTGACCTAATTTTTCTGTATGGTATATTTTGTTCTTGTGCTTTATGTAGTATACTAGTGAATATATTATAGTCATGATCAATTGTTGTGTCATCTATGACCTCACCCCTTCCTACTGGGGACTGACGTGACTGTTCCCAGGTGACCTCACCTAGGTACCTTCTTAACCCCTGATAATCCGCCAACCGAAAGTTTGGGACTCTGACCATATTGTCATTGTTTTTCGTTTCCCAATTTAGGGTGAACCTGATTTCTCTGTGATCACTGTTACCTAGTTCTTCCCCTACTGTGATATCTCTGATAATATTTTCTTTATTTGTTAATACTAGGTCTAATATATTGTCACCTCTAGTAGGTTCTGTAATTAGTTGTTTCAAAAAATTGTCCTGTACTGCATCTAGGAAGTCTTCAGATTCATAGTCACCTACAATGTTGTCCCAGTCAATATTTCTGAAGTTGAAATCCCCCATAATGCATAGGTTGTTATATTTTGCTGCCCTACTCATTTCCTGCCATATGGGCTGAGCTGCTTCTTTGCCCAAGACTTGGGGGCCTGTAAATCACTCCCATAATTAGTTTTTCTCTTCCTTCCGTGATTTCTACCCACACAGACTCGGTTCCTATTTCACCCTTTATTGAATTATTAATACAACATTTTAATGTATCCTTGACGAAGAGTGCGACCCCTCCCCCCTTCCTACCTTCCCTGTCCTTGTGAAAAAGGTTGTACCCTTCTATGTGGTACTCTGATAAAAAAATTTTGCTCGCCAGATTCATCCAAGTTTCGGTGATTGCTATGACGTCTACATTCTCGGTACATACAACCGCTCTCAGCAAGTCTATTTTATTTCTAACGCTCCTACTGTTTGTATAGTATACATTTAAACCTACCCTTCCCTGGTCCTGTTTTACCCCTTGTCCTGAGTAACTAATTTTACTTCCCAGGACCTGCTTGTTTTTTGACTCCCACTTTCCCCGACCTCTCTCTACTGGCGAACCCCACCCTTCGGAGTGACAATTTCACGCTCCAGGGATGCAGACAACGTCTTTACCCCCTCACGAGACAATCCTCACGAGACAAGTGTACTCCGTCGCGACTGTACAGGTAGTCGTTGCCATAGAATCGTTGAGGGATTATGCACTCGTGCACACACACCAGATAAATAAGACATGACAAGAAGAGAGAGAGAGAGAGAGAGAGAGAGAGAGAGAGAGAGAGAGAGAGAGTAGAAAAGGAGGAGGGGGGATGTGTGTGTGTGTGGGGGGGAAGGGGGGGGAGTACATCCATTCTAGACAGTGTGAGAACTTGCCCAACATCCGGCTGAGTTCCAGTATCTGTTACCTACTGTACACTGTCGAATCTCTCTCTCTCTCTCTCTCTCTCTCTCTCTCTCTCTCTTACATCATGCTTATATAAATTATCTCTCGCTCTCTATCTCACACACACACGGTGAACTCTGTGATAAAATTAGTTTCAGCATTAGCATCAAAGCTAAAATAATCTTAACATAATCTTAACCCAAACTCAATTAGACTCCAAGCGTGATGTTCAACGTGTAGTCGATAGCAAATAAGGTCTACCGTATGCTGGGAACCGGGCGGGCGGGCGCGGGCGCGCGCACGCGCACACACACACACACACACACACACACACACACCACCACCACCACTTCTTCCCCGAGAAGTCCGTCAGATCTCACCCAGCTGATTTGCCCTGGATCACACCTCGGATCAAAAGACTTATGCAACAGAGAGCCTTTTAGACCCAGCATCAGTCAATGGTATTGTAAGCTTAAAGAACTCTGTGGACTAAACAATAAGACACACACCCCCTTCCTTAGCCATCTCACTAATGTTGACGCAGCTGAGCAATCAAACAACCATTTCGCTACTATATGCCAGACGCCTCCCCGGCTTGACACAACCACTCTCCCTGCTTACCTACCAACCCCCCTTCCCACTGACTTAGTAGAAGAATTTGAAGTAGTAAAACGTCTGGACAAACTGAAGTTTAAACGCTCTACCACCACCATTGACTTACCAATGAAACTCTTCAAGGAGTTCTCCCCGGAGCTTGCTAAACCCCTATGCTCCATCATCAATGCTTCTCTCAGTCAAGCCAGATGCCCAGTTGACTGGAAGACCTTTTATGTATCACCAGTGCCCAAGTCAACCAGCTCACAATCCTTAAATCAGCTACGACCTATTGCATTCACCCCAATACCCAGCCTCATCTGTGAAAGTTTTGTGTTCGACTGGGCTTATGCTGATATTGCAGGAGTCGTAGACCCTCAGCAATTTGGCAATATGAAAACTTCCTCTACCACTCACTGTCTTTTCAGCTTTCTCGATTACATATACCGCCATCTCGAGAAACGAAAAACGTCTGTAGCTGTCGCCTTCTTTGATTTCATTAAAGCATTCGACCTAGTCGACCACAATTTAATCATCAACAAAGCTATTGACCTCGGGTTTCGGAGAAGTCTTATACCATGGTTTACAGACTTCCTCAGTGACCGACGCCAAGCTGTATGCTTCCGAGGGGCTGTCTCCACCTTTCAGTCACTCACCTGTGGCGTCCCCCAAGGCACCAAGATGGGACCACTCTGCTTCCTTATGCTCATCAATGATGCCCTAAGAGAAACACCCGCTCGCTGGAAATATGTCAACGACTCCACCATTGGGATCAGCGTCAACAATTCTGCTCCCGACTATACCGCCCTTCAGGATTTATTGAACAGTCTCCAAAACTGGGCCACCAACAACCACGTCACCATCAACCATACCAAGACCATGGTTATGCACATCAACCTCTCCTCCGACGTTGTCCCACCCCCTTCCATTACTTTAGGTCCCAACACACTCCAGGTTGTAGATTCCACTAAGCTCCTCGGTGTCACCATAGACAACAAACTAAATTAGAAACCACACGTCAGTGAAGTTGTCAAATCCTCCAGTTTCCGTCTCCACCTCCTCCGCCGACTTAAGTCCCTCGGAGTTCCTGCCCCCGAGCTCCTCAGTGTTTACTCAACATTCATGCTTCCCAAGCTCACCTATGCCTCCCCTACCTAGTCTTCCCCCCTAAATGCCACACAACGTAAACACCTAGAAAAAGTGCAAAAGAGGGCATACAAGATTATTCTCTCCCCTTCTTACTCCACATATCAAGAAGCGCTCAACACACCGACCCTTTCGACTCACACTGACAATCACCACGACCTCATCTGCAAATTTGGTAAGAAGCTTCTACACCATCCTCGACACCGGCTCCTACTACCACCTGAGATCCCTAGCCGAGAATTGTTGTTCGACACCACAACCGCATCCAGCCCATACGTGCACGAACTGATCGCTATAAGAACAGCCCAGTCCCAACCATTGTAAAAATTATCAATAACTTGTAATAAACCAGTGTATTGACTCCCAGTAAATACTACTTCTTGCACTGTCACTATGTTGAAATGCCCTGTAGTTTGAGCTTTTTCCTATCTAGTTATTATATATCTTATTTGTATCACTTATGTTACTTGTATAGTTTCAGCCTTCTGGCTGCTATGCTCTTTCAATAAACCGTTAATTATTATTATTATTATTATTATTATTATTATTATTATTATTATTATTATTATTATTACACTCACACACACACATACATACATAAGTCCCTCGGAGTTCCTGCCCCCGAGCTCCTCAGTGTTTGCTCAACATTCATACTTCCCAAGCTCACCTATGCCTCCCCTACCTGGTCTTCCTCCCTAAATGTCACACAATGTAAACACCTAGAAAAAGTGCAGAAGAGGGCGTACAAGATTATTCTCTCCCCTTCCTATTCCACATATCAAGAAGCGCTCAACACACTGACCCTCTCGGCTCTCTCTGACCATCACCACGACCTCATCTGCAAATTTGGTGAGGAACTTCTGCACCATCCTTGACACCGGCTCCTACTACCACCTGAGATCCCTCATTCGCAAATTGCTGTTCGACACAACAACCGCATCCAGCCTAAACAAGCACGTACTGATTGCTATAAGAAGTTCAGTCCCAACCGTTGTAAAAATTATCAATAACTTGTAATCATCCAGTGTATTCAGTCCCTGTCAATATTGCCTTTTTGCACTGGTACTATGTTGAAATGCCCTATAGTATAACCTTCTCCCCACCTAGTTATTATATATCATATTTGTATTACTCATGTTACTTGTATATTATTTGTCAATCAAGTGACCCATTCCCCAATTATGTAACTGTATACTTTCAGCCTTCCGCTTGCCATGCTCTTTCAATAAGCCGTTAACTATTATTATTATTATTATTATTATTATTATTATTATTATTATTATTATTACACACACATACTCGTACACTCTCTCTCTCTCTCTCTCTCTCTCTCTCTCTCTCTCTCTCACTGCACCATGCACGAACCGAACCTTACAAAACACACACTCATTGATCCGTAATTTAATCTAATCATGGTAATGTAAGGAAGCCTAAATCTCACTGCCAATCTGACTGAATCACACGTTAATCCAATCACATTAGTCTGATTGTAAATGTCAGCACCAATCTCAGCGACTCCTGTTGTACTGTATGATGTAACCACGATAGAGTCTGACTAAATATATCTTGGTGTTCTGGGAGACGTGTTCTTGCATCCCCAGGTACAGGTGAGAGAATCGCTGTGTGTGTGTGTGTGTGTGTGTGTGTTGACCTTCACACCTGTATCCAGCCGCAGGACGCAGGCCGCCGATATCCCTTCTCCCGGGCCGCTCACCATCACCTTCCACCCACCTGTGTCTCTCTTCTTGATGATGATGATGATGATGATGATGATGATGATGATGATGATGATAGACGATGATGTTAAGAAAAAAAATAATAAAAATATAATATCATTAACAACAACGACAATAACAACAAATATATAATGAAACACCAATAATAATAATAATTACTACAATAATAACACTAATAAAACAAAAAAATTAAAACAAAAATAAAAATAATTCCAACAATAATAATAATAATAACAATACTAATAAAAAAATAATTACAACAACAATAGACTACTAGCACCATCAGTAAGCCTCACTACACACTCCCGCCCTTTCCAAATTAAGTGTCAACAACTATAACCATACTATATTAACTTACACCAAAATCAACACGACTGAAAACTAACGAGAATAAAAATCACTTCTCCATCTTGGCAACTTAGACAAGGTAAAAATATATGTGACTATTATATATAACTATGTATGTATGTATGTATGTATGTATGTATGTATGTATGTATGTATTGTATTGTATATGTATGTATGTATGTATGAATGTATGCTGGGGACGGGAAGAGGGGGTAATGTTATCTCAGGAATCAATTTTGAAACCTCCTTCAATATGTGATTGTCTGCGGGGAAAGCTGATAATTTTTTACTATACTCTCGCCTGGCTGGTGTGGGATGAGGTCTTCCTGGAATAAATAAATAACCACCTGAAGAATAGCCCCCCCCCTCCCTTTTCCATTTATAAGACACCTATCGCTAACCTATGACTCCCAGGCGGGGTTATAGGTGAAATAAGCAAAAGGTGGGGGGGGCTAATTTTCAGGTGTGAATGTGGCTCCGTCAGTAAGGTAGTGAGTGAGTTATGTGACCTGTGGCAACGCTAGGGTAGGTTAAAGTGAAGTATGGAGAGGTTAGGTTATGTTAAAGTTAGATTAGTTTAGGTTAGGTTAAAATTAAGATTAGGTAAGGTTAAAGTTAGGTTAGATTAGGAGACTAGGCAAGGTTAGCTTAAGTTAAAATTATGTTACGTTAAAATTAGATTATATTAAAGTTATATTAGGTTAAAGTTAACTATCTTAGGTTAGGTTAAAGTTGGGTTAAGTTAGGTCAAGGTTAGGATAAATTAAGTCAAAGTTAGGATAAATTAAGTCAAGGTTAGGATAAATTAAGTCAAGGTTAGCATAAATTAAGTCAAAGTTAGGATAAATTAAGTCAAAGTTAGGTTAAATGAAGTCAAAGTTAGATTAAATTAAGTCAAGGTTAGCATAAATTAAGTCAAAGTTAGGATAAATTAAGTCAAAGTTAGGATCAATTAAGTCAAAGTTAGGATAAATTAAGTCAAAGTTAGGTTAAATGAAGTCAAAGTTAGATTAAATTAAGTCAAAGTTAGGATCAATTAAGTCAAAGTTAGGATAAATTAAGTCAAAGTTAGATTAAATTAAGTCAAAGTTAGATTTAATTAAGTCAAAGTTAGATTAAATTAAGTCAAAGTTAGGATCAATTAAGGGATTAGGATAAATTAAGTCAAGGTTAGCATAAATTAAGTCAAAGTTAGGATAAATTAAGTCAAAGTTAGGATCAATTAAGTCAAAGTTAGGATAAATTAAGTCAAAGTTAGGTTAAATGAAGTCAAAGTTAGATTAAATTAAGTCAAAGTTAGGATCAATTAAGTCAAAGTTAGGATAAATTAAGTCAAAGTTAGATTAAATTAAGTCAAAGTTAGATTTAATTAAGTCAAAGTTAGATTAAATTAAGTCAAAGTTAGGATCAATTAGGTTCACCAGGATATATACTGTCTAACATTTATGAACAATGACACAAACCATTTAAAAAAAGTTAACATTTTGTCAGCCTCTGTTAATGTAAACTAACACGTGACGTCAACACAAGGTCACAAAAATGTTCACCGTCAAAATCTACAATTGAAGGTCAGACGTTGCTTAACTAACACAATACAACGGTATGTTTATCCAGACTTTACCTAAATTAACGTACTGGTTCAATTTAACTTCCCTGATTTAACCTAACTTAATCTTTCGTTACCTAACTTAACCTTAACTAAATTACTTAACCTAAATTAAACTACTTTACCTTAATTAAATTACTTAACCTTAACTAAATTAACCTAACCTAAATTAACCTTAATAAAGCAAAATTAACCTAACCTTATCAAACCTAACCTAATCTAAAGTAACCTAACCTAACCTAACCAAAATTAACACAATCTTAACTAACCTAACCTAACCACTAAATCCTGCTTGGTTATAGAAGAAAATCCCTACACCTAACCATATCCTATCCTATCCTATCCTATCCTATCCTAACCTATCCTAACCTATCCTAACCTAACCTAACCAAAGTGAACCGATTACGATATTAAAACCCAAAAGCACATCGCGTTGGGTGAGATTTATTTACCTTTATCTTGTTTATTATGATGGGATTTTATTCAACATTAAATACTTGAGTGGAATTTTTTTTCTTATCACCGACACCCGATAAATGTTACTGGGTGTTCCGTAAGCTTACTTCCGGAACACTCGACAGTAATCCGGAACGAGGAACCACTTAATAAAACCCCTATGTTACAGTGTCTAATAGAAGGCAAATACCCCAATGGTGTTTTTTTTTTTACTTGGTGATTAGAAACACATTAATTCTACTTGGGAGGATTAGGTTAGGTTAGGTTAGGTTAGGTTAGGTTAGGTTAGGCTAGGTTAAATTAAGTTAGCATTAGTGTGTTTAATCATCAGATGAAATATAATTAGGGTGCTTAATCTTCAGGTGATCCATTGTTTGGGTAGATGCGAAATGAATCCTCACTCAGAAGATCCATACGGGTTTCGGGTTCATCCTAAGGTTACATGACTGTCTCCACGTTACAGTCAATACAAAGGCACTTATTGATTACAGTTACACACTAATTACGTTCCTTGTATTCTTCGTCTCTCACAAAAAAAAAACACCTTTGTCGAGTATTTCCTCCGGCCGCCACACAAGGTCTCGGCACACCACCATTACACTATCACCACCACCACCACCACGCTGGTCACCACACGATCACTACCACCACCACCACGCTAGCCACCACACGATCACCATCACCACGCCACACGATCACCACCACCACGATAGTTACCACACTATCACCACCACCACCATGCTAGTCACCACACTATCACCACCATGTTATAGTTACCACACCACCACCACCACACCACACGATCACCACCACAACGCTAACCACCACACTATCACCACCACAACGCTATAGCTAGTCACCACACGACCACCATACCATGACCAGCATAAACAATCTACCTTCTTGGTCATTTGTGCGTGTCTCTGAGGCAACCAATATGGGGGTGTGGGGGGAGGGGAGGGGGTGTGGGGAATGTGGGTAGTGTGTAGAGTGTGGGGGAGGTGTGAGGTAGAGGGACAGGGGAAGTTGAGGTAGGAAGGAGGGAGGGGTGTAGTTTTCCCCGCCATGATGTAAAAACTCTAGCACGGCCCAGGTTTTCTCATAACAGTTCACTCCTTTGCCAGACGCCACAACATCAGCTGATCCCGGCACCACCACCACCACCACTGCCTGGTTATCGTACAGTATTTTGGTTATTCCCCCCCACTCCTACCCAACCCCATGGAAAAGTAATTACAATATCGGCACGTGCTGGGTATAACCAATAAGAAGACTTGAGTCATTCTTTGTCTTTCTTTGTCCATTTCTTTGTTCATATTTCATCACAAAGACATTAGTATTATTGTTTTTGTTTTTTTTAATTAATCAACTTTTAAATTTGAAGGTGGACCGTACCACACACACACACACACACACACACACACACACACACACACACACACACACACACACACACACACAGTTAAATGTCACGTCTTAGTGGGACTGACATTCTTCCCTTGACATCTCCCCCTTCCTTCTTCTCATTCTTCCGTCTCCTTTGTTCTTCTTCCTTCTATTTATTATTCCTCTTTCTCTTACTTCTCTCCTTCATTCTTCTCCTTCATCCTTTTTCTTCGTTTCCTTCTTATTTTTCATTTAATAATTTCAACGTCATATTTAACCTTTACAGAGCAAAACGCCTCTATGTATTATTAACACACAAGATGGCGTCGGTTTTGCACAGAGACTCTACCTTCAAGAGATACTGTCTTAGTTATAAAGATTATCATCAGCCTAAAATCACCTCTAAAGATTGTGGTAGTAGCATCAGTTGAAATTGTGGAAGGGACATGCCGAGATTGTGGTAGTTTAGTAAAAAAAAAATGCTGAAATTGTGGCAGTAACATATGTTGAGATTGTGATAGTTTAGTAACACGCGTTACCACAAGGTCAGGTTCTCAAGAGCTGTGTTAATATGACACTGTCTGGTCGGTGGATGATGGTGCAACTTGTGACGACCTCTGTATGACTATGAGACGAGGTCGTACGAGAGAGAGAGAGAGAGAGAGAGAGGAGACTTGATATATTACCTCACCACCTTAATACAGCAACCAGTCTACCTTGCCCAACGTTAATTAACTCGCTCCGTGGGAAGAGAATAGGCCTAACGACTCCCATGATGAAATCGGTGACCCCCAGGTATAAGTCTAGTACAGTAACTGCGGTCCACAGACATATACAGGAGTTAAACACGAATACAGCCTAGTGTCGCTGACGTCGTTCACTGCCCTCAGCCCCTAGACCAGAGCACCCGCTGATGATAACTAAAGGACAGGTCAGGTGTTGTTTTGATCTGGTCATCCCTGGCGCCCCTGGTTGCGTCTTAATACTTCCTTCGTGGCCGTGTTCCAAGTGGCTGAGGATCCGAAAGTTAGCTCACGCGGCTGTTGGGCGGAGTAGCTCAGGGTAATGTATTGGGTCCCCCGTTATATGGAAGATACACTTTAAGACCTTCTACGCCACTCTAACTGGAACCTAACCTTTATACATGACTATACTTATTAACGTCCTCCCTCCCAACACAGAAGAAGCCCTCACCACTGTACACCATTCATCATCAACACCTCGCTGATTGTGGACTTGGAGTAAGGATGAGAGCATGTATTTCTACCTGCGATAAAACGATGACCAATAAGACCAAGAATTACCTCTTTGATCGAAACTCTTCCCAAAATAACAGTAACTGAAACATCTTGGCACTGCACGTCGGCCATATCCTTATAATTAATGGTACACGTTTTGCGAATTTTCAATTATATTTAGCGGACTGAGTTGAGTTTTATCAACTTGTGAGTAGCGTGTGTGTGTGTGTGTGTGTGTGTGTGTGTGTGTGTGTGTGTGTGTGTTAGGGAAGGGGGGGAGTGTGAGAAATACAGAGAGAGAGAGAGACAATCACTTGGAAACACAAGTTATAAATATAGATAACATACTCAACACAGGTAAAAAAAAATACCTCATGGCAGGAGTCAACAGAGAAGAAACAACAACAAGAGATGATCGTCCATAGAGCCGAGGTGTTTCAGGCAGATCACAACAACGGATAGACTTGAAATGTGGCTGAGGGAGAGAGGAGGAACGAGGACGTCTTGGAGGAGGTGTACGACGCCCAGGGAACAAGAAGACACTGAGAGATTGATTGATTACGATTATAATCTTATTGTAGCGCCGCAACAGCCAGGGTCATGGGGAACCTCAGATTAATGGTAAATGGTTAAAGTAAAATCCAAATGACGAAAAAACGGAAAGAAAAACGACCCAAAAGGAGACGACAAGAATAAATAAACGTATAGAAGAGATGGCCAGGTACACCGAGGGAAGAAAGTAATAAAGGTTAATTAATATCACATGAGGAGGTGACACATCAGCCATGGTTCCTGTGATACTAAGGACGGGCAACTACCATAGTCACATGCCAGATAGTTAGAACCACGCTACTGTGATGCTTCAGTCTAACAATGAAAATAAACAAGACTGGAAAATAAAAATAACCCCCAACTCTCTTTTAACTATGACAGCGGTACAGAGAGTATGGCCGCCATGATGTAAAATGACCTCATCAACAGTGTACCATCAAGATCTTCCACCGGATCCCACGAGAGAGGAAAAGACGAAGACAAAAAGTCCAAAACAACAAAATGGAAAGATGTTTTAGGAATGTGAACTGTGTGGATAACCTCAAGACGACAGGCCGTGACAGCATATGGACGAGACCTTCCTGCAGCAGCTGACGGATACAAATTGTTGTTGACGATGATGATAATGATGCCGCCACCTACCTATCGCAGTCCCTGAGGTCAACGCCCACCACCTCCACCACACGACCTCAGTACACATCTAAGTCCTGAAGGAAGCGGAGGATATAGACCCTGGGGTTACCTTTAGTCTCATAAGGTCCTGATATCCTACCAGATTACGTTAGGTTAGGTTAGGTTAGGTTAGTTCGAGTCTGGTATGTTAGATTTATTTTCGGGTAGGGTCAAATAAGGTTAGTGTGGGGTCGGATTAAGTTAAGTTAGATTATTTTATTATGAGTGCCAGGGTCGCTTCACTCTTAAGCTAATCCTCTCGAATTTTAAATTTTATTTTTAATTTGCCCCGCGAGGTGAAGCGCAAAAGCGTTTACAGAGCAATCCTATCGGTGTCAACATGTGTCACAGTCTGGTCCCGTGTCTCAACATATATCGTAGGTATTATCGACGATTACGGGAACGAATTTACAAGTAGCCCCCGTCAGTATGTGCGTGTCTCGGCAGGTCAGGAGAGGACTAGTGACGTCGCCTGAGGGAGAGGGAGGGAGGTGGGGGCAAGTTCGCAGAGGAAGGGGAGTGAGGACAGGAAGGAAGAGGAGGGAGGGTAAGGGAGAGGGAGAGAGAAGTCGACCATGCCAACACCACAATCGATTATCCCTGCCTGACAATCTTACATCGTTAAGACCATGTCGACCCCTTGATGCAGTCGGCTGGTTCACTACCTAACTGTATGAAAAAAAAACCCTCTCTCTTTCTCTCTCTCTCTCGACGACCTGCAAGAGCCGAGACTTGTTCTACTGCCGCATTAGTCACCGTAAGTGCACATAATCCCGGTATTTTTGCGGTGTAGTTTGTCTTCGGTGAAAATAGTGTGACAAGTCGAGGCTAAACCAGACGTCGTATGGTCGCCCCGTCACGCCAGGGGTCCACCACAAACAT
Source organism: Homarus americanus (assembly GCF_018991925.1). Classification (NCBI taxonomy): domain Eukaryota; kingdom Metazoa; phylum Arthropoda; class Malacostraca; order Decapoda; family Nephropidae; genus Homarus; species Homarus americanus. The sequence continues at coordinate 128,010 of NW_024711650.1, read as the reverse complement.
GCAGAAGAGGGTCAGGCAGGCAGGCAGGCAGGCAGTTCGAAGGCAGGATGATAGGCAGACAGGGGGTTAGAAGGCAGGATGATAGGTAAGCAGGCAGCAGAGAGGCAGGTTGACAGACAGGGGTTAGAAGGCAGGATGATAGGCAGACAGGGGGTTAGAAGGCAGGATGATTGGTAAGCAGGCAGCAGAGAGGCAGGTTGACAGACAGGGGGTTAGAAGGCAGGATGATAAGCAGACAGGGGTTAGAAGGCAGGATGATGGGTAAACAGGCAGCAGAGGCAGGTTGACAGACAGGGGTTAGAGCAGGATGATAGGCAGACAGGGGGTTAGAGAGCAGGATGATGGAGCAGACAGGGGGTTAGAAGAGCAGGATGATAGGCAGACAGGGGGTTAGAAGGCAGGATGATAGGTAAGCAGGCAGCAGAGAGGCAGGTTGACAGACAGGGGTTAGAAGGCAGGATGATAGGCAGACAGGGGGTTAGAAGGCAGGATGATAGGCAGACAGGCAGTTAGAAGGCAGGATTATAGACAGAGAAGGTAGACATTGGCAGGTGATGGATGGTGGGTGTATGATGATGTATGAGGCAGTATGATGAAGCAAGTATAGTGAAGTAAATACAATATGGTGAGGCAAGTCTCCTCCTCCCCTACGTGTCTGGTCGACCTACATACCCACGGTGTGAATCAGCGACGGAGGAGGAGCTCGACCACACCTTAGTCTACAGCAGTCTACCTCCTGCTTCTCTTCCTCCTATGCTACTTTCTTCACCTCTCCTCCTTCTCTTCCTATTCTCCTTCTCTACTCCTCTCCCTTCCTTCTTCTCTTCTTTCCTCTCCTCCTCTTCATTCTCGTTCTCCCTCTCCACCATTCCCTCTTCTCCACCATCCTTCTTCTGACCTTCCTCCTACTCATTTTCTTCATTCTCCTACTCCTCACATTCCTTCCTTCATCCTCCTTCATCTTCCTCCTACCCTTTCTTGAACTCCTGGTCATCCTTCGCCTACCTTTATTCTACCTTCATCAGGTCTTCCTCCTCTTCCACACTCCTCACAACCACAAGAGCCTCGGGTTCGATTCCAGGCCGCAAAAAGAAGAAGAAGAAGAAGAAGGAAAAATAAAGTATGAATAATAAGTCAAAGGAGAAGAAAAACTAAGATAATAATAATAAGAAGAAGAAGAATAAGAATAATATGATGATGATGCTGATGATGATGATGATGATGATTCTGCTACTACTACTAAATATAATAGTAATAGTAATAATAGTAATAATAATGCCGTGTCACCGTCTGCTTAGGGTCGACATTCGAAAGTACACATTCCGGGAAAGGTATTGCGTGTGTGACAAGGGAAACCCTGGTTACTTCACAGCACACGATAACTGTCTTGTGTCTGGTGCCGGGAGGGAGAATTCCTGAATATATATATTATTGTCTCTGTGCTAAATACATATAGTAGTTGCTTCATACACACAGGAAAAAACAAAGACACACGCTCACAGATCACAAACACACGCAAACACCATCACAAACACAATTCACAAACCCACACACAATACAAAAACACACAGACACACACCAAGCGAGAAACAACCACACCCAAATTCGACATCAACTGGTCCATAAGGTCTCGTGGGATCTTATAAAATTACCAGTTAGTGGCCAGCAATCCATCAGACCTTCCCGGTAGGCGACGCACCAGTACATCGATAGTGACTCAGATTTCAGTGTTCATTGTTTTTTTTTCTTGATATAAATTCCTCACACATCCGTCAGACAGGTAAGCGGATTGACATTTCCGCCACCGTGTTACACCTGAAGCACTCTTGACCTGGATAGTCTATAGTTTGTTATCTTTTCTTCGTGTTATCATTATTTTATTTCTTCTGTGACAGTAGGTAATGCAGGTACAAGTGCAGGTACGGTACTTATATAAATACAGGTAAGATACAATGGTAGGTATTGATTCCAAGACTGGTACAGATACATATACTAGTACAAGATACAAGTACATTTAAAAATACAGATACAGTTACAAGTACAGGTATACAATAACAGACACAACTGTAGGTACACATACAAGTACCGTAGTTACATATGCAAGTAGATATCGATACACATGAAAGAGGGTAGAGGTACAGATACACACGCGCGCACGCACACATACATACATACTTACACAAACAAACAAGCAAGCACACACACAGGCGCACTAAAGCAGGAGCGTGGTGTGGAGTTCCCCAGAGAGATATGTTGGCACCTCCGCTGTTTATCCAGACTGTCCCAAGCGGGCAGTCACGCTTATGAGACCCACTTTAATACTAGGCAGCTGTAAGATTATTATTTAACTAGACCACCTGAAAATTACCCCCCCCCCCATAGCTTATTTCACCAGAAGATTAACCACCCTTAACGCTTTCTGGGGGTTAGGTTAGGTTAGCGACAGGGTGATTATCTTCATGGTGAAATAAACTGAGGAGGAGGAGGTGTGTGGTACGGGTGTGGGGGTGTGTGTATGTGGTGGGGTGTGGGTGGTGGAGGCTTGTGGTGGGGTGTGGGGGGTGTTGTGGTGGGGGTGTGGGGGGGGGTGTGGTGGGGTGTGGGGGTGGGGTGTGTGTGGTGTGGGTGTGGGGGTGGTGTGGTGGGGTCTAGGGAGTGTGTTGTGGTGGGGGGTGTGGGGTTGATTTTTTATTTTGCTGCTTACAGCAGCTACTTTATTGTGCACCCCACACTCATCCTGTGAGCGGTAGCGCAAAAGGATTACAGAGTAGAGTTTACAACGGGTCATAATAATTAACCCCCGTGGTCAGGATATTATGGCACTGAATGTTACACAGTATTTCAATTACATTATTTGTTTAGTTCTATACATAAAGGGTAACTTATTCACAAATGCGTGAGTACAGGCGTGTGAGGCAGTATGTCTGGCCTCACACTTTGTTATTCACATTTACGTGAGAAGTATTCAAGTACATTGTGTATTTGGTTCTGTACATGAGAACTGATATAGTTACTAAGTGCAAAAAAGTGGATACAATCTTAATATGTCGGCTATCTTGCCATTAGAGATGAAGTGTTGTGCCATTTCACACACAGTGTGTGGGGTGTAGGGGGTGTGTTGTGGTGGGGTGTGGGGGGTGTGTTGTGGTGGGGTGTGGGAAGGGAGTGTGGTGGGGTGAAGGGATGGACAGGGGGTGTGTGTGGGGTGTAGGGAGGGGGAGTGTGTGGTGGGGTGGAAGGGGGGAGTGTGTGTGGGTGGAGGGGGTGTGGTGTGGGGTGTGGAGGGGTGTGGTGGGGAGGTGTGTGGTGGGGTGTGGGGGGAGGTGTGTGGTGGGGGGTGTGTGTGGTGGGGTGGGGGTGTGGTGGGTGTGGGGAGGGGTGTGGTGGGTGGAGGGGGTTGTGGTGGGGTGTGGGGGGGTGTGTGGTGGGGTGTGGGGAGGGGTTGTGTGTGGTGGGGTGTGGGGAGGGGAGTGTGTGGTGGGGTGGGGGAGGGGGAGGGGGGTGTGGTGGGAGGTGGAGGGGGGGTGTGGTGGGGTGTAGGGAGGGTGGTGGGGTGGAGGGGTGTGTGTGGTGGGGTGGAGGGGTGTGTGGTGGGGTGGAGGGGTGTGTGGGGTGGGGTGTGGGAGGGGGTGTGGTGGGGTGGAGGGGGGTGTGTGGGGTGTGGGGGGGTGTGGTGGGGTGGAGGGGTGTGTGGTGGGGTGGAGGGGTGTGGGTGGGGTGGAGGGGGTGTGTGGTGGGGTGGAGGGTGTGTGGTGGGGTGGAGGGGGTGTGTGGTGGGGTGGAGGGGGGTGTGGTGGGGTGTAGGGAGAGTGGTGGGGTGGAGGGGGTGTGTGGTGGGGTGGAGGGTGTGTGTGGGGTGGAGTGTGTGTGTGGTGGTGTGTGGGGGGAGATGTGTGTGTGGTGTGTGGAGGGCGTGTGTGGTGGGGTGGGCAGGTGTGGTGGGTAGAGGGTGTGTGTGGTGGGGTGTAGGGGGGTGTGTGTGTGGATGGTTTCACCAGTCCCGTGCACCAAGAACTTTCGCTAGGTAGGCCTACGGTCACCAGGTACTGTCACCTGGTTAATGACAGCAAGCACTATTAACAGGTATTGTCAACAGGCACTATCAACAGGTACTATCAGAAGGAACTATCACCTGTTGAGCATTATAATCACACACCCCAGAAAAAATTAATCATAAGACAACACTATCTAAATATGGGTGTATGGGTGTGTATGGGTGTGTGTGTGTGTGTGTGTGTGTGTGTATGTGTGAGGGTGTGTGTGTCTACAGAAAGCATTATATAACACACTAGTCCACCCCAACACACACGTCACATGTGTTCCTATCATTATCATTTTATTGTTACTCGGATGAAATTTTCCCTCGAGTCTTGAAAGAGTGTAGGGAACAGATTAGCGGACCCCTCGTAAACTTATTTACAAAATCATTAGACACGGGAGTTGTGCCAGATTTGTGGAAACAGGCAAATGTGGTACCCATATTCGAAAAGGGAGACAGAGCATCAGCGTCAAATTACCGGCCGATCAGTTTGACGTCAGTAGTGGGGAAATTTCTTGAATCAATTATAGCAGATAGCATCCGATCGCATCTAGAGAAAAGCAAATTAATCTACGACTCTCAACACGGGCTTACAAAGGGAAAATCTTGTCTAACAAATCTGCTAACGTTTTTTAGGAAAGTCTTCGAGGTAGGAGATAATGACGAAAATTACGATGTTATTTACTTAGACTTTAGCAAAGCATTTGACAGAGTACCGCATCAGAGGCTTCTGAGAAAAATTAAGGCTCATGGTATCGAGGGGAAAGTTTTAAATTGGATAAAATCATGGCTCACCGATAGAACGCAGAGGGTCAGCGTAGATGGTGTTAAACCTGAGTGGGGCCGTGTAACCAGTGGGGTTCCCCAGGGGGGTCAGTACTAGGCCCACTCTTGTTCATAATCTACATAAACGATCTAGATACTGGGATCAGCAGTGACATAAGCAAGTTTGCGGATGACACCAAAATAGGGCGCAAATTAATTCAGGGCAGGATGCAAATGCATTACAGGAGGATCTAAATAAACTGCAGGGGTGGTCTGAAAAATGGCAAATGAAATTCAACACCAGCAAGTGCAGCGTACTTAATATTGGAAGAACAAATACTTATAATGTATACAGCCTTAACAACATCAACCTAGAGAAGTCGACTTGTGAAAGAGACCTAGGGGTACTTGTAAGCCCGGACCTACGGCCTAGAAAACAGTGCGTTAATGTTTGAAATAAGGCAAACAGAGTATTGGGTTTTATATCTAGAAGTGTAAGCAACAAGAGTGCAGAGGTCTTATTGCAACTATATCTTGCGCTAGTCAGGCTGCACCTCGATTATGCGGTTCAGTTCTGATGCCCCTATTATAGAATGGATATAAATTCACTAGAGTCGGTGCAGCGAAGAATGACAAAAATGATTCCGGGACTTAGAAACCTTCCATATCAGGATAGGTTAAAGAAACTAACTTGCATTCCTAGAAA